>NC_090750.1:36131045-36141045 GCF_036898095.1 Palaemon carinicauda | reverse complement strand
AGTAGAAAGGGCATTAATGGATTATGTGTTGATAACTAAAAGAATGTTTGGAAGATTGAAAGACGTGCACGTGTTTAGGGGTATGGCTAACGGTATGTCTGATCATTTTTTGGTGGAAGGAAAATTAGTTGTAGCAAAAGAGTGGGGGAATAGAGTAGGTGGATGTAAAAGGGAGCTAGTAAGGGTTGAAGAGCTAATAAAACCGGGGGTAAAAAGTAAATATCAGGAAAGGTTGAAAATGGCATATGACGAGGTGAGAGTAAGAGAAACTGGTAATTTAGAGGAGTGGAAGTTAGCAAAAGAAAATTTTGTTGGGATTGCAAGTGATGTATGTGGCAAGAAGGTTGTTGGAGGTAGCATGAGGAAGGGCAGTGAATGGTGGAATGAAGGAGTGAAGGTAAAAGTGGAAGAGAAAAAGAGGGCTTTTGAAGAATGGCTGCAGAGTAATAGTATAGAGAAGTATGAAAAATATAGAGAGAAAAAAGTGGAAGTAAAGCGCAAGGTACATGAGGCAAAGAGGGCAGCTGACCTGAGGTGGGGTCAGGGACTGGGTCAGTCATATGAAGAAAATAAGAAGTTTTGGAAAGAAGTGAAGAGAGTTAGGAAGGCTGGCGCAAGAATTGAAGAGACAGTGAAAGATGGAAATGGAAGGTTGTTAAAAGGAGAGGAGGCAAGGAAAAGGTGGGCGGAATATTTTGAAAGTTTGCTGAATGTTGAGGATAATAGGGAGGCAGATATAATTGCTGTTCCAGGTGTTGAGGTGCCAGTGATGGGAGATGAGAATGAGAGAGAGATTACACTAGAGGAAGTGAGGAGAGCACTAGATGAAACGAGAGTAGGAAAAGCATCTGGTATGGATGGTGTGAAAGCTGAGATGTTGAAGGAAGGGGGTGTGACTGTACTTGAATGGTTGGTGAGATTGTTTAATATGTGTTTTGTGTTGTCAATGGTACCAGTAGATTGGGTTTGTGCGTGTATTGTACCACTATATAAGGGTAAGGGAGATGTGCATGAGTGTTGTAATTCAAGAGGCATTAGTTTGTTGATTGTAGTTGGAAAAGCGTATGGTAGAGTAATGATTAATAGGATTAAGGATAAAACAGAGAATGCAATCTGGGAAGTACAGGGTGGTTTTAGAAGAGGTAGGGGTTGTATGAATCAGATTTTTACAGTTAGGCAGATATGCGAGAAATATTTAGCAAAAGGTAAGGAGGTGTATGTTGCGTTTATGGATCTGGAGAAAGCATATGATAGAGTTGATAGGGAACCAATGTGGAATGTGATGAGGTTATATGGAGTTGGTGGAAGGTTGTTGCAAGCAGTGAAAAGTTTCTACAAAGGTAGTAAAGCATGTGTTAGAATAGGAAATGAAGTGAGCAATTGGTTTCCCGTGAGAGTGGGGCTGAGCCAGGGATGTTTGATGTCGCCGTGGTTGTTTAACTTGTATGTTGATGGAGTGGTGAGAGAGGTGAATGCTTGAGTGCTTGGACGAGGATTAAAACTGGTAGACGAGAATGATCATGAATGGGAGGTAAATCAGTTGTTGTTTGCGGATGATACTGTACTGGTAGCAGACACAGAAGAGAAGCTTGACCGACTAGTGACAGAATTTGGAAGGGTGTGTGAGAGAAGGAAGTTGAGAGTTAATGTGGGTAAGAGTAAGGTTATGAGATGTACGAGAAGGGAAGGTGGTGCAAGGTTGAATGTCATGTTGAATGGAGAGTTACTTGAGGAGGTGGATCAGTTTAAGTACTTGGGGTCTGTTGTTGCAGCAAATGGTGGAGTGGAAGCAGATGTACGTCAGAGAGTGAATGAAGGATGCAAAGTGTTGGGGGCAGTTAAGGGCGTGGTAAAAAATAGAGGGTTGGGCATGAATGTAAAGAGAGTTCTATATGAGAAAGTGATTGTACCAACTGTGATGTATGGATCGGAGTTGTGGGGAATGAAAGTGATGGAGAGACAGAAATTGAATGTGTTTGAGATGAAGTGTCTAAGGAGTATGGCTGGTGTATCTCGAGTAGATAGGGTTAGGAACGAAGTGGTGAGGGTGAGAACGGGTGTAAGAAATAAGTTAGCGGCTAGAGTGGATATGAATGTGTTGAGGTGGTTTGGCCATGTTGAGAGAATGGAAAATGGCTGTCTGCTAAAGAAGGTGATGAATGCAAGAGTTGATGGGAGAAGTACAAGAGGAAGGCCAAGGTTTGGGTGGATGGATGGTGTGAAGAAAGCTCTGGGTGATAGGAGGATAGATGTGAGAGAGGCAAGAGAGCGTGCTAGAAATAGGAATGAATGGCGAGCGATTGTGACGCAGTTCCGGTAGGCCCTGCTGCTTCCTCCGGTGCCTTAGATGACCGCGGAGGTAGCAGCAGTAGGGGATTCAGCATTATGAAGCTTCATCTGTGGTGGATAATGTGGGAGGTTGGGCTGTGGCACCCTAGCAGTACCAGCTGAACTCGGCTGAGTCCCTGGTTAGGCTGGAGGAACGTAGAGAGTAGAGGTCCCCTTTTTGTTTTGTTTCTTTGTTGATGTCGGCTACCCCCAAAATTGGGGGAAGTGCCTTGGTATATGGATGGATGGATTATTACTATTATTATTATTATTATTGTGTTTTTATTATTATTATTATTATTATTATTATTATTATTATTATTATTATTATTATTATTATTATTATTATTATTATTATTATTATTTTCATTTTCTATTATTATTATTATAATTTTCATTATTATTAAAATTATTACTTCTTTATATTATTATCATTTGCAATGTGGTTACTGATATTATTATTATTATTATTATTATTATTATTATTCTTATTATTATTATTATTATTATTATCATTATTATTATTATTATTTTAATTTTGATTATTAATATTATTTATAATATTATTATTATTATCATTATTATTATTATTATTATTATTATTATTATTATTATTAGTAGTAGTAGTAGTAGTAGTAGTAGTAGTAGTAGTAGTAGTAATGTTATTATCATTATTATTATTAATTTTCATTGATGATATTATTATTATTATTATTATTATTATTATTATTATTATTATTATTATTATTATTATTATTGTTATTATTATTATTATTATTTATTTTATCATTATTATTTTTTTGTTATTTTAATTATTATTATTATTATTATTATTATTATTATTCTTAATATTATTATTATTATTATTATTTTCATTATTAATACTATTATATTTATTACTAGTATTATTATTATTATTATTATTATTATTATTATCATTGTTATTATTTTTATTATTATTATTATCATCATTGTTATTATTATTATTATTATTATTATTATTATTATTACTATTTTCATTATTATTATTATCATTATTTTCATTTCTATCATTATTATTATTATTATTATTATTATTATTATTATGATTATTTCTATTATTATTGTTATCATTGTTATTATTATTATTATCATTATTATTATTATTATTATTATTATTATTATTATTATTATTATTATTATTATTTTCATTACTATTATTATCATTATTTTCATTTCTATCATTATTATTATTGTTATTATTATTATTATTATTATTATTATTATTTTCATAATTATCATTATTATTATTATTATTATTATTATTATTAGTAGTAGTAGTAGTAGTAGTAGTAGTGGTGGTGGTAGTAATAGTAGTAGTATTCTAATTATTACTATTTTTATTACTATTATTATTATTATCATTATTATTACTATTTTTATTACTATTATTATTATTATCATTATTATTATTATTATTATTATTATTATTATTATCATTATTATTATTATTATAATTATTATCAGTAGTAGTAGTAGTATTCTAATCATTATTATTTTTATTACTATTATTATTACTAATGTTATTATTATAATTATTATTATCATTATTATTATTATTATTATTATTATTATCATTATTATTATTATTGTTATTATTATTATTATTATTATTATTAGTAGTAGTAGTAGTAGTAGTAGTAGTAGTAGTAGTAGTAGTAGTAGTAGTTTTATTATTATTAAGTTTCAGTCGAGTGTTTAATACAGAGTGCACAATTTATGTACAAAAACAGTTAATACCAACGCATATCGAGAGTATCATCTCTCTTCCTCAGACTGCTTTTTGTACCTAAATATTGAATTTTGTATTAAACAATAGACTTAGACTTACCCTAAATTTCTCTTTCCAAATTTAAAGGATGACTTTTGCTTTTTACTGGCAGAATGCGATAATACGGAAAAATTCATCTGAGCTCTTATTTTTATTATCATTATTATTATTATTATTATTATTATTATTATTATTATTATTATTATTATTATTATTATTATTATTATTATTATTATTATCCAAGATACAACCCTAGTTGGAAAATCAAGATGCTTTAAGCCCAATGGCTACAACAGGGAAAATTACCCCAGCGATGAAAGGAAACAAGGAAATAAATAAGCCATATAAGAAGTAATGAACAATTTAAATTAAATATCTTAAAAAATATATTTAACAACATTAAAGCATATAATTTATATATAGACTATAAAAAGACTTATATCAGACTGTTCAACATCAAAACATTTGCTGTAACTCTGAGCTTTTGAAGTTCTACTGATTCAACTACCCGATTAGGGAGATCATTCCACAACTTGGTCACAGCTGGAATGAAACTCCTAGAATACTGTGTAGTATTGAGCCCCAGGATGGAGAAGGCCTGACTATTAGAATTTACTGTATGCCTAGTATTACGAACAGGATGGAACTGTCCGGTAAGATCTGAATGTAAAAGATGGTCAGAATTATGAAAAATCTAATGCAACATCCATAATGAACTAATTGAACGACGGTGACAAATATTAATATCTAGACCAGGAATAAGAAATTGAATAGACCGTAAGTTCCTGTCCAACATATTAAGATGAGAATCAGCAGCTGAAGACCAGACAGGAGAACAATACTCGAAACAACATAGAATGTAAGAATTAAAACACTTCTTCAGAACAGATTGATCACCGAAAATCTTGAGAGACTTTCTCAATAAGTCAATTTTTTTGCTCAATTGAAGAATACACACACCTAATGTGTTTCTCAAAAGTAAATTTTCTGTTGAGAATCACACCTAATATTTTAAGAGTCAAACAAAGTTAAAGAAACATTATCAATTCTGATTGATTGATTGATTGATTTGAAGTTCTCTGGCATCCTGATATCGAAGGTTATTGATTTCGACATCGTTTATTATAAATAATGATTAAGAGAATATTCAATCATAACAAGAAAAGTAAATATGTAGATCCGGATGTTGAGGAGCCACTGCCCTTGACCTACTTACAATCATACTTTGAGTTTTGTCAGGATTCAACTTCATACCCCATAATTTGCTCTATGCACTAATTCTAGTTAGATATCTATTAAGGGATTCCGCAACCCCAGATATACATTCAGGAGATGAAATTGATGCAAAGAGAGTAACATCATCTGCATATGCAACAAGCTTGTTTTCTAGGCCAAACCACAACTCATGCATATATATCATGAAAAATAATGTGCTAAGAACACTACCCTGTGGAACACCAGCCATCACATTCCTATACTCACTATGGTGCCCATAAACAACAAATCTTTGAGATCTATTACTTAAAAGTTCAATAATAATGCTAAGAAACTACCCACCCATTCCCAACTGTTAGAGTTTTAAAACAAGGGCCTCGTGATTAATACGGTCAAAGGAAACACTAAAATCAAAACCAGTCATACGAACTTTCTGACCACAATCAAGGGATTTCTGTACAGCATTGGAGATTGTAAGAAGGGCATCACATACTCCAAGGCCTTTATGAAAACCAAATAGCAAACTGAGAAACAGAGGATTACCTTCAGCTAACCCATTAAGACTTTTTCCCAAAAGACATTAGAAAAACTTTAGATAATATGAGAGTTATGGAAATTTGGCGGTAATAAGTTGGACTTGAGCTACCACAAACACATATACTTAATGGAGTAACATTACCAATTCTCCAACAAGTGTTAAAAGCTCCTCATTTTGCTAACTTGCGTAAAATTACAGATAACATCGGAGCTAAGAAATCTGTAGTCTTTATAAAGAAAAAAGTAGAAATACCATTTGGGTCTACATCTCCGTAAGTATCAAGGTCCATCAACAGAGCTTTAATTTCACGAGATCGAAAAGCTAAACTAGTTAGTTCAGCCTCAGAAAAACAGGAATGAGGAAGTTGAGCTTCTCATTACTCTGATTACTGTCAAACACATCAGCCAAAAGAGTTGGCTTTTCATTTGGACAGTGACTGAGTCATCTGGTTTAAGTAAAGTAGGAACTGTTGCATCTACACCAAAGAGTGTAGATTTAAGTGTAGTCCACCACTTATATTCCTGGTTTGTACCAGAAAGGATTTCTTTTGTGGTTAGATTGTATTCCTTTTCCGTTGAAGCATAAACTCTCTGAGCAAAAGCTCTAAGCTGAGTATAGTTATTCCAGGTCAAATCTGATCTGTTACCCTTCCAAAGATGATTGGCCTTCCGCTTCTCCAAATAAGCACATCTATAATCATCATTGAACTGTGGTTTGTCCTTCACTCGGTATCTTAGCACACGAGAAGGGATACGTCTATCAATTATGTTGACTAGATTCTTCGAAGGGACAACAAGATCAACACTACTATACAATTGTTACCAATTCCAGCACGAAAGATCATGCAAAATCCCATTCCAGTCTGCTTGAGATTTCATATGAATCTTACATGAGTAAGATACATCAGGGACAGGCTGCTCAGTCTTCACTACTAAGGAAATCAAGGCATGATCAGATGTCCCAACTGGAGAACCAACCTTACTTGTTATAACGCCAGAGGAGTCAGTGTATACGATGTCCAAGCAGTTACAAGACCTGTGAGTAGCTTCACTTATATTTTCGCACAGTCTGATTCAGAGGCAAAGTCTAAAGCTCTTAAGCCATGACGATCAGTATGAGAAACAGAACTTAACCAATCACTATGGTGAGCATTAAAATCACTAACAAAGACAAAAGAGGCCTTTCTATCATCTTCTTGTATCCTAGCCATAATGGTAAGTAGAAAATCGAAGATAGAATCTTCCATGTCTGGATTCCGGTAGATCGAATACAAATAGAAGTTGTTATGCCTGCCACAAACTTTTATTACCTGAATCTCATGACATCCACATTCATAGCAGGACTTATGAGAAGCCGGGTACTCGGTCCTAATATACACCGTCATTCCCCTGGCCCTAGGGATGGCATCGCGTTTTAACATAAATGGCTTCTTAAAACCAGTTATAAGGAGCTCAGATGAGTACCTCATATTAAAAACCAAAGTTCTCAGCACAGAAGAAGATCATACTGTGTGGACGCAACTGTACGGTCTTGAAAATTGCAAGAAGACCACGAATATTGCAATACAATAGACGACATTGACGGAATCTAGGACGTACTGGTCCCGCATTTCGTTCGATGTCTCCAGACAGCACAAGAATTAATGATAATAAAAAGCAGACATTATACTTAAAAACTAAATCAACAAGAATGATATAAAAAACAATATGCACAGAAATATAAAATAAAGTGATTGATCAAACCCATTCATTATAGAAAAACACAAAATAAGAAAAACTGGTCAACTTGGAAGAGCCAACACACCATGCAAGGTTAAATACCCTCAAAGATATTATCATCATTATTATTAATACCTGCTAAGCTATAACCCTAGCTGGAACAGCAGGATGCTATAAACCCACGGGCTCCAACAGAGAAAATAGCCCTTCAACTAAAGGGAGGTCAGTAAGGATGGTTTTGAGAAGATAAAGTATAAAATTAATGCTACTGAGACAATCTTTGTATTCAACCAACTAATAATAATAATAATAATAATAATAATAATAATAATAATAATAATAATAATGAGGATGATGATGGTGATTATAGTTATAGTAAATAAGATAATAATAACAACAACAACAACAACAATAATAATAATAATAATAATAATAATAATAATAAAAACTTCTAGAATGCTCTTTAGTATTGTTCCTGTGAGGCTGTGACTTATATTTAACTGCATATTATCTAGTACCATGGCCAGGATGGTACAGTCTGTGAAGATATGGCTGCATTGGATGATCTGAATTATGACAAATCTTATGTGTAATCTATTAATAACTAACTGATCAGGGATAAGGAATCTAATAAATTAACACGATAGTCAACAGTAGATGGCCAGACAGGCAAACAGTACTCGAAATATGGCAGAATATAAAATATTTGCCATTGATAGACTGTTCACCGACAATCTTGAAAGACTGCCAATTAGCCATTTTCTGTGCAACTGAAGAAGAAACAAACCGAATGTGTTTCTCCTCAATGTTTTTTTTTTTTTTTTTTTTTTCTTTTTATCGTATCTGCGTTTGCCATTTGGTAAATGTCATGTTTAACAATGAAGCCCCATATTATCATCATTAGAAAATTAAACTTTCGCTGTTACGATTAGTCTGGTATATTTAGGTTTTTAACGATTTTAATGGGTTCGTGTTTTTTTTTTTCATATGCAAACGTTCATCTCGATATAGAAAAAAAACTGAAAGATAACTTAATAAATATACAAATATTTACTGTCATGCAATATAATCCTCTGTGAAGAAAAAGAACGAAGCCTAAAGCAAGTGAATACTATGTAGCAATGAAGAGTTAATCGTTTATCCATTGTAATTACGCGATAAACTATGTTATTTAGAAAGGATTTGACCGGAGACAAGTGACTTATGCGCGATGTACGATGTTTCAATTAGATGAAAGTACTTGGGTTGTTGGCCGTTGGAGGCGTGTGTTTGGAGAGTGGGGGCGGGGTGTAGGGATACTTGGGAGTTGAGGGATGGACATAACGAGTGACCACTGCACTAACCGTCAGATTCACCCTGACGTTTGACACAGTCACCTGACCGAAGCACACCTGGAAACGTGTTATCCCTTTTTTCCCGTTGTGGTCATTTTGGGTATAGAGACAGTTCGGAAAGATTAGTGGTTTTGTGTACTCAAATCGTGACTTACCATGGTGCCCTAACTACGATTTTTAAAGCCTTAGAAGAAGGCGTCACTCGTCAGTTGCTTGCGGAGTTTCCAACATAAGAAGTCCTTCAGAGTGCATTGTCTTCCACATTTACTGTAGGATACAGGTATGGTCATTTGGGTTTCACCTATAATTCTACATAAAATGGATTTATGTATATGCTATATATTTACTTTCCATTATATATTTTCATTTTAGCACCAAGTTATTATTTAAGTCTAGTAAAGTGTATCCTACACCCTCTCATTCACTTTTCTTTGGGGGTGTATTTTCCTGACTTTAAAGAAAGGCCAGTTGTCAAGACCTACAAGATTTGTTTGTTGTATACATCCAGTCTTAGATATTTAGAGAATCTTGTAGCCTAGTCAGCGTTGCTTATCAAACTACGCCATTCGATATTCTGAAAAATTGCCTTCTAATCCTTCAGGGCACGGGTAACTGACCTTCTCATATAAAGTTTGAATTTTTTGAAACTGTTATAGAGCTTCGGGCTAAATGGCTTGGTATTTTTTTTTTTTTTGGGGGGGGAAGGGGGGGGGAAGTCGTGTACCTTCAAGTTTGATTCAACCGTACTTTGAGGGTCGTATCCAAAGACTATATACTGAAGGAAGATAGGAAGGCTCAGGCTTCTAACACACAAATGAGTGTGCTATGAAAAGATGCCAGATACTCCCATGCGAAACAAATGGCGCCATCTCTTGAGCGAGCAACCAAACATTCAGAGCGGTAATGCTTATGGGTATATAGGATGGAATTAGATTGTAAATTTTGCGACATATTTGTTCATAATTTGCATTACTATGTCAGTATATTTTACTCGTATATTCATGATATTCTTAAATTCTAGGTAACTAAATTGCAAATTATGGTTCTCAGTCTATTT
>NC_090750.1:36122204-36128045 GCF_036898095.1 Palaemon carinicauda | reverse complement strand
CCTCTTGCTA
This sequence comes from Palaemon carinicauda, assembly GCF_036898095.1. Lineage (NCBI taxonomy): Eukaryota > Metazoa > Arthropoda > Malacostraca > Decapoda > Palaemonidae > Palaemon > Palaemon carinicauda. The sequence goes on along the minus strand of NC_090750.1, from coordinate 36,128,035 downwards.
CATGTTTTTTTTTCTAGAAATCCGGTCGCTTTTTTCTTATGACAGGTTTACGTCATAGAAGTCACGTTAGAAGCTAATAACTTACTTTGTTTGTACCGTGTAGATTAAGGATTCTCGAACTGAAGGGCCTTACATTCTACCTCGATGGGGAATTTAGAAATACTGTAACTTTAGCGAAGAAAATTCAATCTGAAAAAAAGTGTACTTCGTACAGTGTACAATGTGTGGATGCAATCGAATTGCTAACATACACAACCATAAGCTCTAGCAAAAATAACAATTCACAACACTAATTTGTTTCAGACTGAACCTCCTTTTAGATCTCTCATTCACTTATTGAAGTGCACCAAGTGGCATTTGGAAACTAAGTCCATAAAAATTCTCATAGTTGTCTGAAACATACTGAAATAGGCACGCTTCCATCAAACAACCCCTTCCGAACAATGAAGTCTTTCACAGAAAAGAATGTTTGTGCGAAAAAAGGAGAGAGAAGTAAGGTAATATACAAATTAAGTAAAAGAGCAGCCTTATGAACAGAGGAGGAAAATCAATCTAAAGATTTCCAATAATATTGATAGAAAAATCAAATACCATACATAAATATAAAAAGGAGTAACACAGTACCTAAGAAAGGATAAGAGATGTAAAAAGAGAAAGATAAGCAATATATATATATATATATATATATATATATATATATATATATATATATATATATACTGTATATATATATATATATATCTGGTCTACATGTAAGTAGAATATCTTATTCCTGTATTTTATTTGTGTATTTAAGAGATGTATAGCCAGCTCGTAAGGTGAGTTCCACTCACATAGGATTAAGTAATGTATGTAACTTTCGTCGCTCCTTTAGTTGTATTTTCTTTCAGTTCCATATGTGTAAATTTACGTTATTTTAAAAAATTCAATTTTAATTTTCACATAGTTTTGTTACGAAGTCTTATGTAACATTAAAAGGTATGCTGTATGACACCCAGACTAGGGATTGCATCATATTCCCATGTGGTTGCAAAATGCATGAAGTTTCTAGAGCAAGGTTTACCTTTTTTTTTTTAATGTTGTGAGAGGAGGTGGGCGGAGTTAGCCAAACAACGATGGTACCCCCTTCTTCAAATTGCTAAGTTGGCAACCTTACGCCGCTAGAGCCATGCCTAGAGTGAATTAAGTTGATATATGAGGACCTAGCAATACATAGGAGACAGAGAGATCCATAATAACCCTCACAAGAGCCATCGTCCAACAGTCCTTTCGAGCATATCTCCTCTCCATCGTGTAAAGTGTTTTCTTTTCTAACATGTATAGTGTTTTCTCTCAAAGGTAAATAGTGTTTGTTCAAACATGGGAATTTCTGTGGTTTAAGTCAATAGAAGTGCTGTGTATATGTGAGTACCAGTATATTATAAAAGTTAACTGGTTTTGGTGACTGGCTCTGTGAGATTAGGTTAAACAGTGAAGTGTATTTATTTGGCTTAACCGTTCGGTAATCTAGAGTGAGCCAAAGGACATAAGAGTAGCAGTTAAGTATATGTAAGTGTAAACTTGATTTATTTTTTTATATCGTTAGAGTGTCAACTCTTTTCATTAATTGTCATAATTAAATATTTTCATAAATTAATTTCCAGTGAAACAAGTGATTGTATAATTTTTCAATCATCTTTGTCTTCCTGTAATGTCTAGTTTAAATTTAATATTTCGAGTGATTATTTTAAAGTTAATTTTTTGGAATTTTTAATAATTTTATAGAATGTATTTATTTATGTAAAGTGTGTGTATTTTTGATCACCAATACTTTTCTCAGAGCTTTTCTCATATTCCCTGACTAAGATGATTGAAGATCTGAATAGAAAAAGCAGACATGTAAGACTAAAATTGAATATGGGGGGAAATTACGATAATTTTAAATGAAAATGCAGAGAGACTAGAAATAAAAGTTATGGACAAACCCAAGAGATTGTTAATTAATATACATACTTGGGACAGACAGTAAGTGTTTCCCCAGGACACGAGACCAAAATTAAAAGAAAGATAAGCATGGGATGGAGAGCATTTGTTAAACAAAATTAGGATATGAAAAGTAAAATGCCATTTTCTCTAAAGAAAAGTATTTAATCAGAAGGTGTTACCAATATTAACTGATGCATCAGAAACCGGGAGCCTTATTTAAGCCTTAGAATATCAGCTAGTTACAACTCAAAGAGGTATGGAAAGAATAATGATGGGAATTGAGTAACATGGATACGAGGAGAGTAAACTAAAGTAGAGGATATTCTAACATGTAAGAAAAAGAAATGGACATGGGCAGGACATATAATGAGAATGACAGATAATAAATGGACATTAAGAATAACAGAATGGGTCCCTAGAGATTGCAAAAGAATCAGGAAAACGAAGAAAAGACGATGGATTGACTAATTAAGAAAGTTTGTAGGTGTCGACTGACATAGAACGACCATAAATAGACACAAGTGGGACATATCTGAGACTTTTGTTCGGCTGATGATGATGATGATGATGATGGTATATATATATATATATATATATATATATATATATATACATATATATATATATATATATAATATATATATATATATATATATATACACATATATATGTACACACACATATATATATATATATATATATATATATATATATATATATATATATACATATATATATACATATATATATATACATATATATATATATATATATATATATATATATATATATATATATATATATATATATATATACATGATATCATCTAAACTAAAGACTGGTAATTGCGAAAATATCCAGTGTTCCGCTAATGAAAATTGTTGTATTGGTAGTGTAAGGTTTTATTTAACTAACTTAAAGGTCAGAGACGCTTTACTGACGTTTCAAATAACGTTTCCTTTTTAATGCCATATTGATGATTTACAGGAAGTTGATAGCGTTTGGCTTAAAATAGAATTTGGTTGACATTCATTATTTTTCAAATTCTCAATATACTGTATTTGGGCAAATGACATCGAAAAAATGCTTTTTTATTTACTAATTCATGTCTTGGAGTTTGTAGTTAGGATTTTATTCAAAATTCTTACTCTTTCTAACTAACCATGGTAGGGAATAGTTTGTAAAGTTTAGTACTAGTAAGAGTAGAGTGTGGTTTAACCACAATTGTATTTATATAACGGTACATTTGTCTTGTTATGGTTTTAAAGTTAATTCAATACAATACTTGCTTAATTTTCTTTGACTTTTTGTTGTCTGGTATTCTTGGCTACGGGCATAGTATTTTCTTTTATGTTGAAGTTAATCCCCGTTTTTTTTTTTTCCCAAAATGGGAGGGTTGGAGAGACCTGGTTAGGATAGAGAAAAGGTGAGGGAAGAGTTTTCTAGTTAGTGTTAGTACACAGTAGATGGAAGAATGTGTCGATAGATTTAATGGTGAGAAGATGAATAAATGGCGTTAAATCTGGTCATTACTTGGTTGATGCAAAAGTTAATGTTTATATTGATTGCAGAGAAACGTATGAAAATGTTCCTGTAAATATAATCTAGAAAAGTCAGTTGAATAAAAAACAAGTAGGACGAGCATATAAGGAACTGAGGGCTATAGTCAGAGAAACAAAGGTGCATATCATGAATGGGATTTTTATAAAATTCTAAAAGTATTGAAGAGACAGTATTTTTGTGTACATGTAGTTAGTAAGAGGAAATTGATATAGCTCATGTTGCAAGGTGGAAATTGTAGGTTTAGTGAAAGAAATAAGGATATTAATTGAAGTTCTGTCTCATGACTGGTGAAAGGAGCATGTGAAGACATATGGTAGGAAGACTAAGAATGAAGTAAGAAAGAAAAATGCCATTAACAAACACAGAAGATAGAATCAAAGTATTGTATGACAAATTAGTGAATGGAGAAGCAAATCTTAATGATTGAATAGAATATAAGGTATATGTGTAGAGATGCTGTTAGACATACATGAATGAATTCTGGGGTGGATGGAGAGAGAATTCTGAAGGTTTAGAGCTGATTGGTACAAAACTTGAAATTAATATTGACTGACCAAGCTTGTAAGTTATGGGTGATAGACGGAGAGATGCCAAGAGAAAGAATAGGAGGGATAATTATTCCGTTATATAAAGGTAAAGTCGACAAAGGATGCTGTGAGAATAATGAAGCATAATATTCCGAATTAAATCAGGGAAGGAGTATGGTAGAATTTCAATTTTGATAAAAAGGCTGATAAGGTAAGAGAGGGATTTCTTACATAAGTGAGGTGGATAATATGGGTAGACACGAAAACAGAAATATTTCTTGGCAACTCTGTCAAGGGATGGAGTGCCTACTGGGCACCACAGCTTAGAGATGGCGAAGGATGTGTTGTGTGGAATGTTTCCAAAGGTTAAAAGTGTAGCATAATGGGCGGAGGTGGAGAACACAAGAATATATTTCTAATTGAAGAAGAATTTATACACAGATAAAGAATAGTACCGGGAGACTTCCAAACCTGTTTTGCTTTTGAAATTAAGCAATCATAACTGCAGTATTTGAAACCATTTGAACAAGTCTTCCACTTACTTTTTATGTTTGGTTTCTATGAAGCTTAAACAAATTATCAGATAAGAACAAGGCCATGGTGCTTCTGGCCATGGTAAACCAAACTTTGGTTCCATCACCTGAAGGAAGAACGGAAAATAATTAAAGCTTGGACTACTGGTGGAAACAGACCAAAGGATCGCACAAAAGGATGAAAACAAGAAGCAAAGGAGGACTAGTGCACGCAGTAAGCTGTGTTAAGGATAAGTGCATTTACGATAATTCGTCCTTGATGGATCAAGATCAGCAAAATGGTACATGGAAGCAACAAATCTAGTACCATATCCACATGCAAGAGAAATATCCTGCCAAGTTGCAGTTATCATTTGCAGACTGCGACTGGGATATCTGTGCAACTGGAAAATCATCATGGACAATGATGAAGACTCAGTAGCACAACCGAGACCTGAAAGACCGTGCAGGTACTGCGAGCAAGCAACCGACGAACCTCTGCAACACTACCTATTACACTGTCAAGAAACAAGCCTAATTAGACAGGATTGTTAAGAACATAATTGCCAATGTTGATACATTTTCAGCCTTTCTCCACAGCTACCCTCCCCCCAGATAACGTAGTACCAGCACTGGTTTGAAACCTAAGCAACCCCTTATCCTCTTTTTAACTCTCCTTCCACTTGCAATCTCTCTTCTATCTGTTTAAGTTAAGGAATCCCTCTCAACCAAACAGCAAATCAGAAAGCACACAGACGTCTCAATGACTACAATGAAGAAGTAAAATTTTATTTTTATTTTTGTTCTAGTATTTTCAGGTACAGGAATGTTGATTCCACCCTTTCTCTACTACTCACATTCGCTAAGCAAATTCTCTTTTTCAGCTCTCTCCCACTCAGCTGAAACTTCATACTATTGCTCATTCTTAAATAACTTAAGCTCAACCTACTAAGGAGGTTTTCTATTTCACCTATACCCATATCTCTAACTGCACCTTTCCCAACTCCTTCCCGAGCTCTTCTACTCATTGTGACTTACTGCTCCATCTCTTTCTCTCCAACTAAACGACGGTAGCCAGTGGGCTCTCTTGGGGTGGATACCTCCTCCCCTCCGTCACCTTCTACCTTTTCCAAAAAGAGGCCGGGGCGCCTCTAAAATAAGCCAGAAATAATTGCTTATTATTATCCTTAACCCATATTCTATCATAAACCACCTACAAATTAAAGTTACAGATCATCCCACAACCTAAACGAACCCGTGCCTG
>NC_090750.1:36109704-36119704 GCF_036898095.1 Palaemon carinicauda | reverse complement strand
TCTCTTGAACATCCTAATTTCCAATTACCAGTATTACTTAACTCATGCTCATATTTGCAGTCTTCATTCTCGGTTTGAAAGGACATCTAAAGACTATCACTAGTATCTACAACTGACTTTCAGTCTCACCAAGACCTCTTGTCTCATGTGTAAACATCAATCATACCAAAGTTTAAGTATCGCCTTTGTTTTTATATTGCGTCATTACACTGCATCATTATCTAATTTATATATCTGATTTATCTTGCAGTCCTATCTATAAATACAGTAAATAGCCAAAATAGCTGGAAATAAGTTTTTTTTTTTTCTAAACTAAACATTGACACACTAAAGAAAGAATGGGTGCAAAATATTATTTCTCTAATTAGCTATGGTGCCAGTGGCTCACTATTGATGGTTGGTGTATCTCTTACAAAGACTAAAAGATAAAGGGATTTTTTCCCAAGTCAATTTTAATCTTCATCATGATTGAATATGCTTATTCATATATATGACGTTGACAGACACAGTATAGACCTTCCAAGACCTTCCTTTCGCCAATAGCCCCATTTAATTGGATGGTTCCCCAACTCGTTGAGAAAACAAACCCTGTCACTGGTACTCCGGTTAGCCACTTGCTGTTCTCAATTCCAACCCAGAAGTAAAAGATGTCAGCTGAAAAGAAAATTTATTTGCTTCAGAATATATTATAGCAAAAGGACGAATCATTAGACCAGAGAAGTTGCATCTGGTAGTAGGAATGTTGTCAGACAGAGATTGTCTTCAGATTAATAATAATAATAATAATAATAATAATAATAATAATAATAATAATAATAAAAATAATAATGTAGACAATGCTCATGCTGATAATTAGACCCATTAAGAAAAGGTATCTCCGCCTGCTTTAAAACTATCTTCTTTGCTTTTGATATTACTACTATGGGTTTCACAGACAGTGCAAGTGCGATTTTTTGCAATTATTCTGTAACGAGCACTCGTATCAGTACGAGATTTTACTATAGTGTATTACACCCAGTAAGGAAATTTATAGGAGTATCATGAATCATTTATTGTAAATAATAAAGACTTTTGTACCTATACCAAGAGGCAAAACTCATTAGCCAAGCAAGAAAACGAACATCAGGTTGGAAGAGCTCCGCCTGCCTACAACCCCCTTCACCTCCAATCCCCATTTTCTTCCTCCCCTCCCCTTTCTTCCCTCACCTGCCCTACGTCTTTCCTTCTCTCTTTCTCTCTCTCTGAATGTTGCTTTGATTTAAACATATTTTTTTACGATTTTTTTGTATCAATCTAATAATTTACATAACCAATACCATAGAGAGAGAGAGAGAGAGAGAGAGAGAGAGAGAGAGAGAGAGAGAGAGAGAGAGAGAGAGAGAGAGAGAGAGATATGAGCAAACCAGTGAATAAAGCAGTCAGTCATCTGATAGGTAACAACCGATTGAATTGTTCCATATCTACAACAATAAATATTATAATTAGATAAGATAGTTAGATAGATAGAGTGCTTGATATAAAAAAAAATCATACAAAATAAGTTGCAACTTAAGCTACCTTCTCAGAAAGAGAACATGAAGGGAAGGGAAAGAACGGAGAGGGATGGATGGCGTGGAGGTGGAGAGAGATAGCTTGAAGCAGGGGGAGAGCAGGTGAGGGATGAAAGGAGAGGGAGGGAGGGGGTGGAGGTAGAGGTTCTGTATATTATTGTTCGGTTTTGTGACTGGATGATTGAGATTTTGCCCTTTGGCATAGGGGCAAGTGTCTTTATAATTAATAATTAACGATTCATTATACCCCTATAAATTTCCTCACTGGGTGTAATACCCTATAGCAACATCTCGTATTGATACGACTGTTCGTTACAGAATAATTGCAAAAAATCGCACTTGCACTGTCTGTGAAACCCATAGTAGTTGAATTTCAGGAACTTAAAGTAAGAATTATCTAGTAGTAGATGCACTTAGCCGTAACACAGCCTCCTGCGCGCACTAGTCCTGCTTTGCTTTTTGTTTTCATCCTTTTGTGCGATCCCTTTGGTCTGCTTCCACCAGTAGTCCAAGCTTTATTTATTTTCCGTTCTTCCTTCATGTGATGGAACCAAAGTTTGGTTTACCATGGCCAGACGCATCATGGTCTTGCTTGTATCTGATGATTTGTTTAAGCTTCATAGAAACCCAACATAAAAAGTAAGTGGGAGAATTGTTCAAAAAGTTTAAAATACAGCAGTCATGATTGACTGATTTCAAAAGCAAAACAGATTCGGACGTCTTCCGGTACTATTCTTTATCTATTTATAAATTCTTCTTCAATTAGAAATATATCCTTGTGTTCTCCACCTCAGCCCTTTATGCTACACTTTTAGCTGTGTGTGTACCAAATAATAAAGGTCCCCTACCCAACACACCCAAACCCCCACTGACAGGCTGCCAACGCAAAAGCCCGTGTCCAGCAAAAAGTGCTGGGCAATCTAAGAAGAAGAAGAAGAAGAAGAAGCCTTTGAAAACATTCCACACAACACATCCTTCGCCATCTCTAAGCTGTGGTGCCCAGTCGGTTCTCCGTCCCTTGACAGAGTTGCCTAGAAATATTTCTGTTTTCGTGTCTACCCACATTATCCACATACACCATCCAGAACCAAAGAATATGCAAAGTGGTTCTCCACGCGGCTTTCTAAAAAACCCTTGATTTCATCGTAATATGAAAAGCAACCACTGCATAAAACTTTTTTTCTTTGAGAAAAACATTGTGTGCACAAGTCTAGAGGACCTGACACTAAATGAACATGATGGAAGCCCTTTCTATGGAAGACGTTTGTCCAAGGCGGCCAGACAACACATCTTATGACGTCAGTTTTAATGTTCCTTGTCCATATTGTTAAAAAAGAAAAATCATTTTAACAAATAAGGAAAAGATTCCAGGACGTTTGTGAACATCTCCAAAAATCATATTTCAAAAGTGGGAAAAATAATTACTTTGGAAATGTACTTCTGTAAAAAACAATTATTCTTTTAGCAGCATTATGTTTCTCAATGGCCGCAAAATAGAAAGTCCAAAAGTCATGGGTAACATTGAAATATCTCATATTTCTAAAATGCATCGCAAACCCTAAAGCACTTCCTTTTAGACGCTAAATATGATAAGTCTAGGCTAACTGATGAATAATAAAAAAGAAACTTGGATATCTCTCAGTGAAATCAGGAATTGGGGATCTAATAAAAGCCCCAAGAACAGATTGTGAGATGTTTACAGTAAACACATTGTGGTTCTCTCAGGAAAAGACCACTATAACAGAACTTAATTTTATATACGAACTTGAATTGCATAATAATTATAAATCTGGCAAACTAGATTGTATATGACTTACCAAAATATAGGTATAGGGCATTTGTCTTTAAAAAGAATTGCAATAAATAAAGATTATCCGATTGTGGCAGAAAGCTCCGTGTGATCGTGATAAAAAATAACTGAAAATTAACTTATTAATTTTTTTCAGAATGGTGATGTAAACTATTTTGGACAGATAGTAACTTACAGTATGATAAAGAATCGCGCTTTTTGAACGTTTGTTTTGCCTTTCGTTAATATCTCATTCAAATAATCTTTATTTATTGACATTATGTTTCTCTTAATCTAACTGACTTATTGCTAAACTTTTGTATTTCATCATCTACTACAGGAAAGATTTCATCCTTATATAAATCTAGCATCCAGCCCACTACAAACCTAATTGATTATAATAAAATAATTCACGTTAGCTTCATATTTTTCCTTCTTATATTTTGGTAACCCTGCATCCAAACCTTTCCTCCTTCCTATTTACTCCTGCAATCCATTTCATTCATCCAGAATACCTCTTCAGAAATTAGAAATTATGAAAGGTCACTAATCCCGATTTTATGTATCTCTTTTTATCAGCATGAGGTTTCCCCCTTCCCTTCAAGTAGTACTTCATTACCATGCTACAAATTATTTTTTTTTTTCACGTTACAGGTCTGATGTAACACAGTGCAAAGCCTTAATATGTATTTTCTGCTACTATGCATAAGATAATACTTACATTGCTGATATACGCGCTTCAATATGTCCCATAACTTTACTTGGTCACTGCTCGTCTCCATAACTGCAAGATCTGCATCACGATCCTGGCATTTCTTCCGGCAATCGGCGTAAAAAGCAAGTTCTTTCAGTAGCATTATGCAGCCGACCTCAGTTAGCATGAAGGGATCAACACATTTTGGAGCCTCTGTCAGTTCAGTCAATAAAAATATTTTGCATGAGTATCCATTTTACATAATGTCATTAATCAAAAAAACATTTTTCATTAAAAGGAAAAAGATTTTCCCATAAAAGATTATCAAAATATACATCTTTCGTTATTTTTCAGTATACCTTTATGCATAAACAAATTTCACCCAGAAAAAAATATGGTAGTGTTTTGACAACCTGAATCTAGAATGATTCTTCTCATATATCTACCATCTTTCTCAGCTCCCCTCAATCTGTCTATTACGCAGAGGTACTTTTTAACCTTTCCGTATTCCTTTAAGGATTTCTTTTGTCATAACATAAGGGTTTAGTGGAAACTTTTCTCCTTAGAACATCGGCTTCAACTTTTCTTTCCCAATCTTTCAAGAACATAAGATACTTTTCTAGGATGTAAATAGAAATTCCAAAACGAGTTATTGGCTTCAAATATTGCACTTTCCCTTCCATGACTTTTTATTGTTTCTAGTTGTTTATGTGTTTGTGTATTAGGTATGGCATTTATTTTTTAGGTCTGAAATATTCCTTAGAAGTAATGTTCTTGCCTATAATTTATTTTTACCAGTCTAAACAATCATTTATTCGTTATTTCGTTGTAAATTCACTCACTTATAGTACAGGGAATATTGATATTAGGTAATGATCAAGGATCTTTTGAAAGATTATCATTGTCTTGTTTTCTTAAGAAGACAGGTATTTAAAGCCTTTCACTTTGAAGTAGGCCTGGGAAATGAAGTAGAACAGCAGAACGACAATGCGACTCCCGTTATTTTATTCCCTCACTATGAAATATTATTTTCACAATACTAGTGTTGGTAAAATCCTATGAATGAATTTAATTACGATTTTGTATTTGCGAAGAAGAAAGCGTTAATGCTTCATGCCTCTGTTTTTTTTTTTTTTTTTTTTTTTTTTTTTGACCATTGTAAAAACATTGCTTTCATGTAAGGAAGTCATTGGCTTCCTATAATCACCGTCTTTCTGACAAAATTACTTGAGGTGCTGGTTTGTGATTATGACATTTTCCCTATCAGCATAAAATATCCTTTTTGACAATCTTCTCGTGTCTCATTCAGTGACAGTTATTTCTTCGCTATTACGCGCCACGAGCGTTACAAGACAAAACATATGGACACACTTCAGACTCCCGTTCCCATATTGTCTAATGGTAAGCGTCTTTAATTTCAAATACTATGAAACGGTTTATCAATCTAAATTGTTCATACCGTATACTTTAGAAGGCATATTACTATTACTAACTTTTTACGACTTACATGGCTAATTTTGTTGTCACTTATATGTACAGATTCTTGAGAGAAACTAACAACTTCTTTATTAATTTCCTTCAATGGTCTGTTTCGCTTTTGAGTATTCAATTCCATTCTTGGATTTATCGAATAAATGATTGTTTTGGCTATATCTACTTACTATTATCTATTGGCTATTACCGCTACTAATGTGTCTGTAACCAACTTACGATGATTTATCTGATTGATCCTTTGATATAGACGTTGAAAGTGTTGATATAATAATTATCTCTCAAAACAAGTATAAAGTACAAGGCTACTTCTGAAGAAAAAAAAATATACACGATCTCTACCTTTCCTCCTAATGGTAATTGCAGAAGGGTCTTTTATCATATCGAAGTATCCAAGAAGAACTTTGTTGCTGAGGAGACAATCGATGACACCTTTAAAAAGACAAAAAACATTTCCTTATAAACTTGTCAGTTAAGGGCAAACACCAAAAGGAAGGGTGACCTAATGTTCTTTTCCAGTTCATACACTTACCATTAGCCTTAAAAAAGATAAGAATAAGATATAAGGGGTTCATACACGATGGGAAAGTTATATAAGCCCCTTAAAAGAAGATACGTTATAAAAGTAAGGAGAGGCAGAAGAGAGAGAATTTCAAAAATGGCCAGTAGAAGCATTGCAAGCAGGACTATGGCTACTAGAATTGATGTTGTACCGTAGTTGATCAAGATAAGTGAATTCCTATTCTCTTTGATAAGAAATGCAAATTGTTGCCGTAAACGAAACTGGGCAGGGATAAGGATAAGATTAAATAAAACGCATTAAAATGAAGAGATAGAGCACATTGAAACTGAGGCCTAAGAAGTGTAAGCTCAACGAGTCTTTGTTCTTCCTATCGGACAGACGGATTGCTTTCCTCTTGATCTTCTGAACATTCTATTTTCCTAATAGGAAAAACGTGAGGAGGATACGCTTTGCAATAAAGGAATGTCAAGGAAACAAGAAGATCTGAGGAAAGGCGGTAAAACAACAGAACGAAGTTTTCCTCTACCAAATTAATAGAAAATGCATAATAATTTCCATTACATTTTAGTGACACAAGATCAGTAATAATTTTGTTTCACTCCTTGTAACTATTCCAATAGACTTTTTTTTTATAGTTGACTGAAGAAACATAAGCTCCTGGTGAGATCTAATTTTGTTTCAGCCATTCTAAATACATGCAAAGATTAAGGTAGTGTAAATCATGTTCTTATGAGTCATATATTAAAGTATTCCATAAGAACTGGGTTCATTATGATTACTGGTGATTCTGCCTCTAGAATATATAATCAGAACTGTGTGCAGAACTAAAATCTTTTGGATATTACTAATTCAGTAACAAAATTTGTCTAAAGTCTGTGATCATTTCCAGTCTGTAAACGAGCAAAGGGTTTTTAATGGTGTACATTTTTTTGTAAATATTGTTGAATGTAATGCAAAAAGCTCCTGATTAACTGTAATTTTGTTTCAACCAATATAATGATTTTGAAAAGGGTAGTCATCCTGAATTTTCAATAAATTGGTTATAATATGCAATGGCATTAACAATGAAATATACATGGTAAACTACATAACATTTAGGAATAACATTCTGATTCAGAAGGACATACTTATGACACTCATTTTGAAAATGGCTTCCATGGATGACATTTATAATCCATGTTGGTTAAATGTGCATATTCCATAAACATTTTCCTACATGAATGTCAGATTTGTTGCTTTTCAATAGTAAAGCCAATACATTATAAATTCAGATATGTGAGAGTAAATAAGAAAAGCCTAAACCATGTTCATGTTAGAATTAGGTAAAATGTAATATGGAGGGTGCTAAGAATGTATGTTGTTGGAATTGCAGTATTTTTATGAAGAATTATGTGTTAGAACGTTCAGTGTAGACAAACTGGTTTGATTAAAATGTATAGTAAAATAGCAACTGGTTTGGTGAAATCATGACTAAAGCAAGCATGCGCCATGCATCGTTAGCTAGTTGATATTTTTAAGAATGGAGTTATGGAAGAAGTCTTGACTGTGTGATAGGAAAATGAGTCATGAACGCAGCATTTAATGCTGAGAGGAGAAAGTTAAAAGTGGATGTAATCTAAGTTAAGTTTACAAGAATAAATGCAAGCAATAAAAATGAAGGAACAAATGGTACCTGTAGTATGATAGGAAGAGGAGTATAAATAATTCATTGTAATTGGTATTTGGGAGTAAATGTAACTGTTGAAGTTAAAAAACACTTATGCAGAAATGAAGGTATTAGTTATGTGCAAAATATTTGAAAGATAAATTAATTATATAAGGAAGACAAAGTTAAAAAGTCTGAAGGTATTTCTGAGCCAACTTTCCTTTATTGGAGAAAAGTTGAAGTTTATGAGATGAATTGTTTTCTAATTATTAATAAAATGGGGAAGTACTGATGAGGCTATAAATTCAGACACATATGAAGATGGTAAAAATGTTAGTGTGGGGAAAGAAATGGGTCAAGTATTTTGGCTATGTGAAACAAATGAAGGATATGTAAACGAGGAGTGTGTGTAATTTTGAAGTGTTAAGAAGAAATAGAGGAAACCAGAAGGTGCTTGCTGAAGTAAGTGTTATGGCTCCTGATATAGAAGTGTCTTAACATCTAGGGAACTAGACAACTAGTGCAAATAAGAAGCACATTTTGCAATTGTGTGTTTCGATGGTTATCAATGAGCACCTGTGCAGATGCATGTAGTATGAAAGTATTAAGCTTTCCTGCAAAGATTGATTATCCTCCAGAAAAAAGGCATCTTTGACGATTATGTTATTTTCTATTCGATACCACAGCCAGTATTGAGGAACTCCCCCCTCTCAAAAAAAAAAAGAAGGAAAAAAAAAAGTTAGGTAATCAACAATTCGTGTATGTAGAAGTTTAGAAATTGCATAAGTATTATTTAGTGCACGAGGCTGTAGTAATTACCGAGAGAGAGAGAGAGAGAGAGAGAGAGAGAGAGAGAGAGAGAGAGAGAGAGAGAGAGAGAGAGAGAGAGAGAGAATTATCTCTTTCTCTATAAAAATATATACATATACATATACATAACCATATATATGAAGCATGTTTGCATATTAGTTCTGCCACAGACTTTTGCTGCTTGGACCCAAATTTCAGACTAAGGAATTCTTAGGGTGAGTTAGATATCCAACACGGACTATCACCCAAGAGTCCATACATCTATGAATGCATACTGCCATCTGCTGCAGTAAAGAAAAAAAAAAAAGGAGTGGGAACAGTCACTAGAACCTAAAACATTGGAGACATGCCTAGATCTCTCCTGAAAAAATGGCTTATGACACACACACCTATATATATATATATATATATATATATATATATATATATATATATATATATATATATATATATATATATATATATATATATATATATCCTCTCTCTCTCTCTCTCTCTCTCTCTCTCTCTCTTTCTCTCTCTCTCTTCACACACACACACACACACACACACATATATATATATATATATATATATATATTTATATATATATATATATATATATATATATATATATATATATATATATATATATATATATATATTCCACCTCTCTCTCTCTCTCTCTCTCTCTCTCTCTCTCTCTCTCTCTCTCTCTACACACACACACACAGATATATATATATATGTATATATATATATATATATATATATATATATATATATATATATATATATATATATATATATATATACATATCCTTTTATTCTAAGACAATGATTACCAAAGACGACAACCACAAATTTACCATTTCCTCGATCATAGGCAGTTGCGCCTGTACAGCCAGGGATACTCAGGGCCATTTCCTTGCAGTTACCTGTTAAAAAAAAAAAAAAAAAAAATTATTTTAATATTTTAAAAATATTCTCATAATAAATTTATGATATATTGTAGACCTGATGTTAATACGATTTCATGGACGTACCCTATGAATATTATGGGCTTGATATGGTTGCTGGTATTCCTGTGCGATGTGTGTACATTCAATTGTATCTGGTGCCGGTTAGCAAAGTGTAATGAATAGCAACACTGGGTCTGTGTGATGAGTTTTGTATCAGTTGTGATAAAATCACATTGAATTCTGGTATCTGTATCTCCACGATACAGATACCACATTGGTAAGACATTGATTTGCCATATTTACACTTCTACTTCTTACAACTACAAAATCATCCATTAAGATATTAAAAAATTGGTCATTATAATTTAATATAGGTATCAGCTTGATATTCTATCTATATGTTACATTTATCATTCCCAAATTAGGGTGATTGTAAATCACTGATGGTATGATACACTAAAGAGGGTATGTACTCGAAAGTGACATCTGAATAAAAGTTAATTGTATTCATTATGCATAATACATATATCATAAAATGAGGCAAAATTATTTTCTAT
>NC_090750.1:36074704-36097204 GCF_036898095.1 Palaemon carinicauda | reverse complement strand
ATATGTGTGTGTGTGTGTGTGTGTGTGTGTGTGTGTGTGTGTGTGTGTAGAAATCTCGACTTGATCGTAGTTAGTACTCTCGTTTATTATTCTCATGACTTGAGGCCAGCGCCTAGTTACCAACTAGATAGAAATTCAAGGGTACGAACTTTGCTTTCAAGGCAACTCTCTATCTCGGCAGCTCCTCCCACCTACCATTCTCGGAAATAAAAAAAAAGATAAAAACTTACGCTGGGGTTTTTGAAAACCTTCCAAAACTTGTAGTAAATATAAGAATTGCATATTTTCACAAACATGAAGCAATAGCTCATAGAAATATGAAAAAAAAATTATACGAGCCCTCGTTCATACCTTGTAGGGTCATATAACACTCCTAAACAGACTACTAAGACTTTGGAACAAAAGACGTGAAATAAAAAGTTAATTATTAATAATAACGTAAATTTACATATTCTGGCTTGAATGAAAACTACAATGAAATGAACGACGAAAGTCATATGTAATTTACATACAATTACTTAAAACTACAATAGAGGAACTCACCTTATGAGCTGGCTATTCACCTCTTAAATACACAAATGAAATACGTAAATAAAATACATGAATAAATTATTTACTCTACACTTGACCAGTTTCGTAAGAAAGCTCCCCCCAAAAAAGATCATTTATTCTGGGCCTGAATCCATCGATTCAGCCTGAGATAAATTATCTGCAACCACATTATCTTTACCTCATATATGCTTTACATTAATACAATACGGTTGCAAACGTAATGACCACCTAGTTAACCTTTGATTATATTTTTTCATCTTATTAACAAATGTTAAAGGATTGATCCTTATACACAGTAATCTCTCCATTCTGTGGTCGATTCACATAGACCTCAAGCTTGTTTATCGCTGCGACTAACGTTAGCAGTTACTTTTCAACTGTCAAGTAGGCTCACTGATATTTTTTCAGCTCCGAAGACATAAAATAAACAGTGAAGAATGCCTTCTTCGTCTTCTTGCAATAAGACAGCTCCAATCCCGTTATCTGATGCATGCACTTGGATAAGGAATTTTTTTTTGAAATCCGGTGCTTGAAGTATCGGTTTCGAAGTTAACATGGCCTTCTTCAACGTAGGTTATGCAAAATATATTCAAAAAGTTTATGAAACAATAGCTAAACATTAACAGCAATATGAAAATAACAGCCATCAAACAGAAAATATAACTATATTTAAGATTTAACATGAATATTTACAGCATTACACAAACACATAAACCGAACATTAAAATGACGTGTTAGTAGTTACTAAGCTAACTAAAGCACCTTACATTTGCAAGTAACTAAAAGAAAAAAAAACATGACCAGCTCATTGTAGATACAAAATATTACGGCACACCAAGACTAAATAATATACATAACTCTTACGAAGTAGGTCAAGTTGACTTTCCAAACTTCTATACAATGAGGGAAAGATGGCGTTGAGTAGCTTCAGATACAAAATGTTGACACGAAGATTCAGTGCTTTTGTTTGATGAATGCTGTTTCAGTCTTCTTCGAAATACTTTATGTGTAGTCACAAAATACTTAGAGTCACAGAGGGCGTAGGTGAAGAATGTCTCCAAACACGAGCAGTGTTCAGTCAGATCTCTTTCGTCTCTGCCTTCTCACGTTCGTCACCTGTCCTATATACATATGCGGGGCCAATACTCCCGAATATTCATGATACACTAGAAGCGTCCGGGACTAGCATATGCAACAGACGCCACGCAACAAACCCATTTTCGAATCATCCTGTTGAACTCAAGTTCGTCAAACGGCTGGCACCGAAGTACAGTACTTAAAAGAAGCATCTAGAACTCTAGAACTCCCGTTTCAGAACACAATGATATTTAAAGTTACGAATATTTAATTAATTGTTTTATTTCTACATTAAACTTATATGAAATAAAATATTTCTACATCAACATACATGAAAAAAATAAGTAATTTTCACAAGTTTTGTAATACAATATACATAAATTTAACGTAACATATACCACCTATCATAATTTCATCAGTGCAACTGAAAGATTGGAGTCATTGACAGGTCGGACAAATTGATCTACCTCTACAAGATTCGTATGCAGGCAGGTCGGTTATACACTGAGCTCTTTGGATACATCCTGGACCTGTGCATTTGCAGAGCATGGCTGTTGTCAAAGAGAGGGCTGCTAGTCCTTGAATGAGAAACCCAAGTCTCTGAAGAACGTCCTGCTTGAAATCTCATGAGTTGCAGGATTTCAGACCTTGGCATTGAGATCGACGAGTCTTTCTCTGAAGTTGTAGTTCATGCCTTTGCAAAGGGAAGACAAAAAGACAACATATCTCATGATAATAAGCTGTATGATACCAAGGAGGGGCATATACCGGTTTTTGTCCTCAACAAGCATATCTGTAAGCTGTGTTTTAAGAAGGATGGTATACACTTACCTCCATGCATGTAAACCATTTGCCATATGGCCTTCTGCTTATCAAATACCAGTAACTGTTTCAGTCCCTTCAATGCTCTTCCAGATACTAAGGGGAGTCATTGCATTAATTTACCCACCCCTACAGCCTAATAACTGCAGTAGAGCCAGAAGTAGGAAGTACCTGATCTTTCTACAAGGGAAAGTAATTTTTTTTGTATCTACAATGTGCTGGTCATTTTTCAGTTACTTGTAAATGTAAGGTGTTTTGGTTAGCTTAGTAACTACTAACACGTCATTTTAATGTTCTGTTTATGTCTTTGCTACTGTCTGCTTGTAGATATAAGGTGCTTTAGCAAGATAGTAACTAACTTATCTTTTTGAAATCATGTTTATGTGTTTGTCACTGTTTACTTGTAAATGTAAATGTTTTTTTAATTAGTAACTACTAATTTGTCATTTGATGTCCTGTTTATGTGTTTGTGATCGTTTAATTATAGATGTAAGATACTTTAGTAAATTAGTAACTATTAACTTGTCCTTTTGGAATCTTGTCTAATTGTTTGTCACTTTTTACTTGTAAATGTAATATGCTTTAATAAGGTAGGAACTACTAACTTGTCCTTTAGTATCTTTGTGTTTGTCACTGTTACTTGTAAATGTAAGATGCATTAGTAAGTTAGAAACTACTAAATTGTCTTTTTGATCTCCTGTTTATGTGTTTGTTACTGTTTACTTATAAATGTATGATGCTTTAAGTTAGTAACAAGTAACTTGTCAGTTGGTGACCTGTTTATGTGGTTGTCACTGTTTACTTGTAAATGTCAGATGCTTTAGTAAGCATCAAGGGACAGAGTACTTCGATTCAAACACACCACAACGCTGTTTCTTGATTATGAAGCCCTACCAGCATGGCAATAGCGGAGACTCCTGTGGCATCTCTCCTATCTTGGGAAGCTAGTTCCGTTCAATCGGAGGCACCTATGATTCGGTCCCTGTCTAGAGTTTCTCAGGATGTCAGGTAGGATCTCTGGTGGTATATTCAGTACGAGAACCTGTACAGTGGATACCCATTGCAGGTCCCTTCTTCTGGATTCCTCCTGTTTTTAGAAGCATCACAGCAGGGGTGGGGAGCCCATCTGAGAGACCATTACATCTCAAGAATTGAAGATACTTTAGTAAGTTGGGAATTACTAACCTGTCATCCTATGTGCAATTTATGTGCTTGTGACGGTTTACTTTTAATTATAAGATAATTTAGTAATTAGTAACTGCTAACTTGTCATTTTGATATGTTGCTTATGTGTCTCTCACTGTTTACTTGTAAATGTAGGTGATACTTGGTATATGTAATGTAAACTTATATTTCATCTTTTTATCTTTAGATATAATATAGCACTGGTTAAATTTTTTTTTATGATACATGTTTCTTTTACCACAGATAAACAAAAAGTACTGATATTTGGAGGAAAACATTTGCAACTCTCTATACCGCTAACGGGCACTAAAGCTGATAGGTATAGTGTGTTACCACGGGGGCCAGGTGTGTAGATCAATTGGGCAATAACTTTGAAACGATTGAGTGCTGTAAAATATAAACAGCTTTTATATTTTAGTTTATTTGGTGAGTGAAAATTTTCTATATTGACAAAATATCACAAGAGCATTTTTACTGCCATTTATTTCTCTATTTCCATTATCTTTAATGTTGTCCACTAAAGGGTTAAAAGATATATGTCTACCACTCTACAAACACAATTGAACTTTCATGAAAAGAATCTCCTGTAAATCTAATTAAACCATTTTCAATTCTCGTCTGATAAGATGATATTCCTAATAATCATATGCAATAGGGGAGGGGACTTTATAAGAAAAATACAAATTGCATGAAAACAGTTAAGAAAAATACAAATTGCATGAAAACAGTTTTTGATGTCAAACCATCTCTTTCATAGAGGCTTTCCTTATACAATACATAGAAATAACTACCTAGTCTATACTGTTTTAATAATGCTTTGGAAAAGGATTTAGATGGATAGAATAAAACAGTTAAACAGGAAAAACTGAGTTTAATAGCACGCTTGAAAAGAACAATAAATGAACATTGACTTTAACCATGTGCAATTGAACAATACACAAATATATACATATATATCCCCAAGACCGCGGTGGTGGGTTAGGTATATAAGTCTTATCAGGGTACTGGGTAAGCCATTTTATGCTAGCACTGGCACTTGTTTTATTTTAACCCAGCCACGGGGGGGGGGGGGGGGGGGGGAGCCAGCCTCAACTTGGTGCCGGTCCCAAGCCCGGGTAAAGGGTAAATGGGGAGGGTTGGCGGCAGGAAAGGCATCCGGCCATGAAAAATTTGCCAAAACGAATAATGACAGTGAATATTATCAAAATAAAATTAATGCTAGATGGAGAAAGCTGGCCAGAAACATCAACCCCACATAGAAGTGGGAAAAGAAGCAGACAAAGAAGAAAAAGAAGAAGACTGAGACTTGTTCTAATTTGTAGAAGCGGATAAAAGACCTTTTTCAGTTTCATCTTTCTGAATGTATTATGCGAAGTTATGTGGCCCAAAGGCCCCCATACGGTCTGTTGGAGTGAAGTAACAGACAGGTGAATCCTAGTCTTCCCCACACACTATTAATTTTGGATAGCAGTCAATGCCTTAGTTCTTGAAATTTTGTTGAGATGAGATCCATAGTTAGGCCCAATCCTCTTGCGTTAGCAGATATCGACACATGGTGAAAAAAGAGATTTACATGAACAAATGGACTAAAGACAGGCTTTTGAAACAAAAAAAACATCTTACACCAACATTTTGAAAGAGCTATTATTTGAGAAAGGTGACTGATTCGTTTATTTTCGAATGATCATACACTATCTCTGGAAGTTCTCTCATTGTAGTACCATTAATTAAGAAACGAGAGACTTTTATAAGGAAATCCATTCCAGCCCATGAAATATTGATAGCTACTCTTCGATTTGTCATAACTAGACGAAGGTACGATGATATGAAGTTTACCACTGCAATTTCTGCTGAATCACTTCGGGAAATTATTCCTGAAACTTGTACAGCAATAAGGACATCACTAATGAACCAGTATTCTAAGACATAAATAACAATACCAAACATAATATTTATTCTACGTGGGGACACACACACACACATATATGTATATACATATATATATATATATATATATATATATATATATATATATATATATATATATATATCTATATATATACATATATATATATATATATATATATATATATATATATATATATATATATATATATATATATATGCTGGTGGGTTACACTGTATTCACAGATATATGAATAAAGTTAACAATCAATAACTAATAAGGCTTTGTCTTTATTTATCTAAACATTAATCTACTGGTAATAGCAGACAGAAGATTCTATCAAGATACTTAGATAGCTAACATATTCATATGATAGCAGATGACTAAAAGAAAAATCAGCTATTTATACTTTTTCCTATCCTTTTTTTTAATCATACAGTATATATCGACTGCTGACAAAAATG
This sequence comes from Palaemon carinicauda, assembly GCF_036898095.1. NCBI lineage: Eukaryota > Metazoa > Arthropoda > Malacostraca > Decapoda > Palaemonidae > Palaemon > Palaemon carinicauda. The sequence continues at coordinate 36,091,198 of NC_090750.1, read as the reverse complement.
TCTCATAATTCAATATTTCATTCATTTATATATATATATATATATATATATATATATATGTATATATATATATATATACATATATATATTCCATACATATATATATATATATATATATATATATACATATATATATAGATATATATATATACATAAATATATATATGTATATATATATATATGCACATACACACATATATATACATATATATATGCACATACACACATATATATACATATATATAGATAAATACACACATATATATATATATATATATATATATACATACATACATACATATATATATGTACATATACATATATATATATATATATATATATACATATTTATATATGTATGTATATATATATATATGATTTATATATATATATATATATATATATATATATATATATATATATACATATATATATGAGGACTAATTATTCATGGTAGGTATTTTAGAGATAATTACTTCTTAGTCTAATTCCTGTGTTTACTCGTATATAAACCGCTGGCAAACACAATAAAACCAATGGCCGCAGGACCTCTCGTTGATCACCCCATTTTCTGCAATGGTTCCACAAGTAGACTTGTCCTCAAAATGGTTCACTGGACGCCCGTTTAACCACTCGCTTTTCTCGATACCAATCCAGAATTCAGAGTTGCTGGCTGAGAGAGAGAGAGAGAGAGAGAGAGAGAGAGAGAGAGAGAGAGAGAGAGAGAGAGAGAGAGAGAGAGGGGGGGGGGGGTTAATCACCATATTAGTATTTATTAGATTTTTTTATTATTGTGGCCAATTTCTCAGCTATTGTTCATTGGTGTTAATGTTTATCAATTTCCGGCTTTCCTTATATTGATTTACCTTCTATTTTTCATCTCTCGCTAAGTATATTTCTGAACTATCCATTCTCTTTATGAGTATATATCTTACTGTAATCTTAAAAGTTACAGCTTTTATTATCTTAGCAAAAGAGTTTCATATCGTTCTGAATTAAAGAACCTGACTTATCGCATTAATCTGACTTGCTGTAAACAAGTAACTTGTTTTGTTTGGGTTTATAAACAATGAATTAGTCAACTGTAATCTTATATTATAGGTATAGAAGGTTATGGGCTTTATGGGAATATTGCATCCGATAACCATGATATGTTGAACAATCTGAAACTAATAAGAATTAAGGCATAGATGAATGTTCGTTGGCAAAGGAAGAGATGAAGATATAATATATATATAAGACTTTTTTGGGAAAAGGGAGAAAAATGTTTATTATATAAAAAAAAGAGATCATTTGGAGTAAAGTAGTGTGATAAAAGAGATGGGAAGCGGCAGTAATAGCTTATATGAAAATGGGTGGAGTCGTCATGAATCTAATAAAAGAGAATTCAATGATAATCAGTAATAAAATCATAGGTGACGATATGAATAGGATCATCAGTATGAATAAAAAAGAGAGAGAGAAAGGTTGATGAGCATATGAACCTCTGAAGAGAAGATAGAAGTGGAAAGATGCAGTCGGATATGTATGTATTCTTGGTTAAATGCAAAGAGTATTTCGATGAATTTTATGATACAGATAGATAAGAGGAGGAGGTGATATATGCAAAAGTTTAAATACTGGCAGAAGGGATTTTTGAGGATGTAAGTTAGGTGACTAGGAAGTTGAAGAAAAATAAGACACGTATTTGATAAAAATAGCATATTCGATGGTTAGATACAGCACATTGGTGATGGTGCTACTGAATGTCTATCCGTGGTTTGTAAGATGCGAGTGGATGAGGCGGAGGTTGGGGAAGAACAGCAGATTTAAACAATGAAGAGGATATATAGAACGAGTGTTTGTTATGAAACATTTAAGTGAGAAGTTCGAGATTTAAACAAAAGCTGTGTGCGGCATATCTGGAAGTAAAAAATTTCATATTGCAATCAATGGAGATGCAAAGTGAAACATGATGAGAATTTATGGTACTGATGATCAGTGAAGGTAAGGGCAATTATAAGGTCTCATGATCAACTCAAATACTGCTGTAGATTACATATACAGGAGAGTTATTATTCATTTTTAAATTATTTTTCTAGACAAGGGTTTACTTTTTCCCACTGTCTGACATTTATCGTAATGGATCGAATGATGTAAGAGATCGTAGCGAGAAATGGGAATGTTAGTACAATGCTGTGGATTGAAGAATTATTTTTGAAAGAAGATAGAGTGGCGTTACTGTTTTTACTTGCAATTTGATATATCTCTTATTTGTTTTCAGTTCCAATTTTATCTTTGAATTTTGAACTGCTTTTATATTTGTAATTTCATCTAATTTATAGTTTTCAAAAGACAATCATCTAATGTTTTGATATTCATGTGATAAAATATGAAGATGAAAACCTTACAAACAGAGAAGTACTCCATAAACTTTAAAATACTGCTTTAGTAATTTAAGGGTTTCAAAATGCCTTTCTATTAGAATAACTATAACTATATATATATATATATATATATATATATATATATATATATATATACATATATATATATATGTATATATATATGTACACACACATATATACATATATATATATATATATATATATATATATATATATATATATATATATATATATAACGGATTTTGAGCGAAGCGAAAAATCTATTTTTGGGTGAGATGGCCATGTCGTCCTGATGGAAGTTCCTATAGGGTAGCTTCCTAGGGTATATTACAACTACGGCGATATTCCCAGAGAATTTACCTAAAGGTACCAGAATTCTAACTCCTGGAGCGAGTATCCCTCGTGAAAGGGATATCGCGACATATCAGAGGACGTATTCTAGACGCGTCACATGGCAATCTACAACCTGGACAGAGATTTCGTCTCGTAGGAGGTGATTGACGAGATACGAATTCGGGAAAGAAAAAGGGGAGCCGCTCCCAAGGCTTCCCTATCCCCCGATTCGTATGCGTGCCTGGCACCAATCCTGGCGCCATCTGTATTCCTTGTAGCGTACACGAGGTGCTACAGATACTGTATGTAGGGAGGGGTCCTACAGCCCTTTCTTAGAAAGGCAAGGGCGGGTCCATCAGGACGACATGGCCATCTCACCCAAAAATAGATTTTTCGCTTCGCTCAAAATCCGTTTTTTGGGCTCAAGCCATGTCGTCCTGATGGAAGTGTACCAGAGCATTACTGTATCTGTGGATTCTCAGAACGTGCCGTACTCCCCGGAGGTAATTTTTTCCCGGTCGACTAGACCTAGAGACCTAAGATGTTACCGTTATACATCTTTTCAACTAACTATAAACTATGTTAGAGCTTCCTGCCCCCTACAGGGAAGAGTCCTACTAGACTCTGGAAAAGTCTCGAAGAGTACATATATCTATGTATGAATACCAGGCAAGCTAATATAGTGGTCTCGCCCTATATTAAGTAAAGCATAGTTTGTAAAGGACCACTGCGTAAATATGAAATATCGACCAGTTTTCCGCACAATACTTGTATTGGACAAAGGTTTTATATCCGCATAGGAGGAAAACCAATGCAACATAGCTTGCATAAAGGAACAATTCTATTAGAATTATCCCAGATAAGGTACATAGAATGAATGCTCAATTATACCAATAAATTGACACAGGTGAAGGAGACGCAAGGTTCTCAAGAACCAGATTATTGACAGGCAATAAATAGACAGGTTAACCACAATTATATATATATATATATATAAGAAGAGGATAACCCAAAACTTTAAGCATAAGTATGATAGTAAACAGAGCTTGTTTGTCTGAAAGAAAAAACATTAGATGCCACTTTTAAGATACCGAGGTATCAAAGTCATAAAAGCCTGTATTACAAATCAATGACATTAGCGTTAGAAACACTCGGCACACATGTCTGCACTTATGCTAGGTTCACCTTCGGAAATGGAACAGTCTGGATGGGCAACACAGTGCCCTCACTTAGTTTGTAGTACAGTATGTAACTACACACTCACCCTGGAATTAATCGTCCCAATTAAGACCACTGTTCCTCGCAGAGTTAAACAGTAGGGTTAACACCGCGACCCACTGCTACCACAGATCTCTTTTAGTTCCTCTACTTGCTTCGCATAGTGGCGAAAGAACACTCTGGAAGACTTCCAGCCAGTGTATGAACGGAGATGTTCAAAATCCATACAATTAAAGAAATTTAAGAATGAGGCAACTTTCCTCGGATCGTGACCTGCGGGTGTATTGTTAGGATCCGCTCTGCGAATAAAATATGTGATTTTCGCTCTGAGTTGATTCAGAGATAAATTTGAGCCTGATGTTTCTCCCCTGAATAGTTGACCACCCTTGAAGTCTGAAGTTCTATGAAGATAGACCTTTAGGCATTCTACTGGACATAGAGATGCATCTTCTTTCAGAGGGCAGATTCTCCAGGGACCCCACCTGTTGGTGGGTAACTCATTCTTGGCGAGAAACGTAGGATCCGGAAACAGGTTCAGTTCTTCCCCATCCAGGAACTGAACACGACCTGCCTCTCTCGAGAGGCTACAATCTCACTAACCCTGGCCCCGGACGCGAGTGCAAAATAGGAAAATAACTTTTTGTGTCAAATCCTTTAACGCACACTCTTCATTGCTCAACAGAGAAGCGAAATGAAGAACTTGTCTAAAGACCATGAAATGGGCTTTGGAGGTGCTGAAGGTCTGAGCCTAGCACAGGCTTTCGGGACTTTATTAAAGATCTCGTTACCTAGGTCGACCTGGAAGGCATATAGAATGGGTCTTGTCAAAGCAGACTTACACGCTGAAATCGTGTTCGCTGCCAACCCTTGACCATGGAGGCGGGGAAAAAAGATAAGCAGAAGTCTGTCAAGATCTCCTGCGGAATCTTCGCCTTGACAAAAGGCCACCCATTTTCTCCAAGATGACTCATATTGCCTTCTAGTAGATTTGCATTTATATTCCTCAAGGAAGTCTATACTGGCTTTCGAAATCCCGAAACGCTTTCTCACCGCTAGGGAGAGAAAATCATGAACTGCAGGGTCCGGGTTTTCTGTAATGAAGCGCAGACAGTTGACTTCTGGACTCGCTGGGTCAGAACTGGATCTGGTAGTGGTACAAACTTCAGCTACAGTTCCAATGCCAGGAGGAACCACACGCTGTTCGGCCACTTGTGGGCCACTATTGCCGCTACCCTTTGAAGGATCTCAGTTTGTTGAGGACCCTCAACAGAAGGTTGTGAGGAGGGAACAGATAAATCTTGGACCATCTGTTCCAGTCGAGGGACATCGCGTCCACTGCTTCCGCTAAGGGGTCCTCGTACGGGGCACGTACAGGGGCAACTTCTTGTTGTCTTTCGTCGCAAAGAGGTCTATCTGCAGTTCTGGGACTGATTCAGAATGAAGGAGAATGATCCTGCGTCTAAGGACCATTCCGACTCTATCGGTGTGAACCTGGATAGAGCGTCCGCTGTCACATTGCGGACTCCTTGAAGGTGAACTGCCGACAGGTACCACTTCTTCTTTTCCGCCAATCGGAAGACGGCCAACCTCACCTGGTTGAAAGGTGGTGACCTCGATCCTTGTCGATTCAAGTATCTTACAACTACCTCGCTGTCTATTACCACTTTATGTGGAACGAATGACGCGGGGAGACTTTCTTTAAGGTAAGGAGCACTGCCCTAGCTTCTAGAAAGTTTTATGAGAAAGGTCTTGAATAGCCTGGACCAAGTCCCCTGGACTTTTTTCCGATGAGAGTGACCTCCCCATCCCTCCTTTGAGGCGTCTGAGTGAATCGTCACCGACGGGGGAGGTGGCTGAAGAAGAACCTGACTTCTTTAGATGTCTGGCTTGGGACCAAGGCCTGAGAAGAGTACTTAGCCGAAGCGGCTGGTCTTCTCAGATCTCTTCACGCGTTTGATGCATAACTTCTCCAAACTCCGATTGCATCCTTTAGCTGTGCTCTTAGCACTGGGTCTGTCACCGAAGCAAACTGGAGAGAGCGCAGTACTCTCTCCTGCTCGTGTCTTGATATCCTTTCGGAATCTTGAAGTCTCTTGACAGAACCCGCTATCTCCTTCCTTTTCTTCGCCGGGGTGGAGAAACGGTGTGACAAAAGGTCCCAGTGGATCTTAGCCACTGGAACTTTTGAGATGGAGAAAGTCGAGACTTTTTCTGTTGATCTTGAAGCCTAGGTACTCTAGGAACTGGATCACTTGACTGGAAGCTTGCAAGCATTCTGTCTCGGATGCTGCCCACACCAACCAGTCGTCCAGGTAGGCTACTACCTGAATTCCCTTTAGGCGAAATTGTTTGAGAGCTACGCTCGCAAGCTTCGTAAAAATCCTTGGGGCTATGTTTAGCCCGAATGGCATGGCTCCGAAGGCGTATAGTCTTCGTTGTAGCCTGAACCCTAGGTAGGGGGAGAGTCGATGGCTAATTGGAATGTGCCAGTAGACGTCTGACAAGTCTATAGAGACGGAATATGCCCTCTTGGGCAGTAAGGTCCTTATGTGTTGCAGTGTTAGCATTTTGAATTTGCAATTCACTATGAACTTGTTAAGTGGCGACAAGTCCAGCTTTTCCGAGTCTTTCTTGGGAACACAAAACAGCCTCCCTTAGAAATTGATGGGCTTCACCCTTTTTCTCCAACCGTTCTTGAACGTACTCCTCCATAACGGGGGTGGAGTGTTGGAAAAACCGAAGGTACGGGGGTGGAGTGCTGTACCAGCTCCCGCCCAGTCCATTCTTGAGTAGGCTGTGGGCCCAGGGATCGAAGGTCCACCGATCCCGAAATTTCAGAAGTCTTCCTCCTACCGGTATCACCTCACTTGGACTGCCGTCCTGAGGTCTTGCCTTCCTGACCACGACCACCCCTGAATCCCCTTCCCCTTGAGGGGCGTCTAGACGAGCCTCTGGCTGCTCCTCTAGGCTTTGCTCGAAAGGAAGTAGACTGCCCTTCGAACGCTGGGGTGAATGCCGTGGACTGTGTCGACACGGCCTGGGGTACCCACTGAAAGGTGGTCGGGGTTTGTGCCACGATCTGGGGCACTGGGGGCAATGGCAATTGCAGTTGCTGTTGCTGTCTAAGAGGCTTGGCTGGCCGAGACGGTAGCCTAGTCCTCATAGTCTTCCTCTTTGGTTGAGGACCCTCATCCGGGGAAGACTTTCTTTTGATAGCCAGGCCCCACTTCTGGAGAAGGTTTCTATTCTCCAAGGCGGCTTTATCAAAAACTTCTTTGACCAAGTCGGTAGGGAAAAAGGTCTTTTCCCCAAATGTTGGAGGAGATTAGTTTCTTTAGCTCGTGCCTCACCGTAGCCGAGGTAAACACGAACTCCCTACAAGCTCTCCTTGCCTTGACGAAGCCATAAAGGTCCTTCGTCACTGTGGCCAGATGAGGCTTGGCCACTACCATGAACATTTCATGGACCTTGGGGTCACTTGCCATCGTCTCGAGAGTAGTCTGAAGAGACATTGAGGCAGTCAGTCTTTCTTTTGTATCGAACTCACTTCGCAAAAGAAAGTCAGACAGCTTAGGGAGGTCCTTGCCGAACTGACGTCCGGCAATATCAGCCTCCAACTTTCCCACTGAGAACGTAAGATGGACGTCCTTCCAGTCTTTGTGGTCTATAGGCAGGGCCAGCGACAAGGGTTTACACTCCTCTAGGGAGGGGCAAGACTTGCCGGCCTCGATTGCTTTTAGTACAGCCAGAAACCCTTTCTGTAAAAGGGGGAAGGCTCTAGTAGGCGAGGACACAAAGGAAGGGAGCTTCCTATTCAATGCAGCTACCTTTGAGTTAGAGAAGCCCCTCTCTTTCATCGAGGATGAAAGTAGAGCTTGAGCCTTAGCATGGTCCATCACTATGACCTCCTTCGGCTCTGTCTCCTCCTTTGAAGCTGGTTCCTTCCTCAGCCGGACATAACAGTCCGGATATGATGCCTTGCTGGGCCAGAATTCCACCCTCCAGGGGAACTGAGCCCAGCTTATCCGAGATGACGATCTTTCCAGTCGTCATCGGCATGTGCTCAGCATACCTCCATGGGTTAGCATCTGAGCACAAGGGAAGGTCTTTCACATTGAGCTTTTTCTGGGGCCCATGTGATTCTGCAAGGCACTGCATTCGCAGTTCCATTGCAGCCGCCTTCTCCTGATTCTCCTTCTGCATTTGTTGGATCATTCCAACAATAGAAGAGAGGGCCTGTCCCAGCTCTACTGGGAGACCGGCCGATGTAAAGGGGCTTGAACTTCATCCTGGGCTTCTGCCAGGAGGTCTTCCTCCTGACACCCGTCCACATCAGATATCCTGTCATTTAGCTGGATGTCTTGCATCGCGACCGCGACTTCAGCATCCACCTGGATCTGAACTTAGGGGATCTCCTCTTGAGGCTGGGGAATCACTGCATCAGCTGATGCCTTAGGGAAAAGATACGCCCTCATCTTCTCACTTGGAAGATAAGGGCCAGAAGTGTTCTTTTGGAAGCCCCTTACCCAGGTACGAAGCTTCTTCCTAGCTATTTAAATGTCTCATTAATCAGGTTAGTGCACACAGTACATACCTGAGGGTCCCAATACCGGAGATCATCCTTGGAGACAGCGTATGCTGCGTGTCTCCTACAAAACTCATGTCCGCAGAGGTTCTTGCTGCTGACATTGCAGAAAGCACTTCCCCACTTCGGAGTGTCCTTCTGTAAAGAGAAGAAATTTCCATGAGTATCAAGTGAACTATGTATCACTGGATATGCAGAGTATAGCATAACAATTCAGAAAGGAAAGACACACACTTGTGTTTCCCTCACAACCCATTGTTGCAGCCTTCCAGATAATAAAATCAAAAATGGTTTATCTCTTCTAGAGTAACCAATGCAAGGTTTCCAGAGGAAACAGGTGGAGCTCACACCTAAGCAATGATTTTAAAATCCTGGATAATAGACAGGGAAGAACTCAGCTTCCTATCTGAGGGCAACAGCAAAGGGATGTGCAAGAAAACACAATAGTGTTAGAAGATACAGTGCTGTACCAAAACCTTTACTATAGTTTTCTTCTTACTGTATATGCTATACAGAAGAATACTAGTACAGTATAGGGGGATGTGTGCCGGCCTGCCTTTGCCGGCCGGCACACACCACAACTAGCTTTAAAGTATACTACTTAACAGCTCTAGGGCGGCAGCACTCTGGTTCAAATGCCTGTGCCGGTCGGCAGCAACTGCCGGCCGGTAACAGCCAGTGTTGGCCGGCAATGGCTGCCGGCCAGCAACTACACAAGGTAGTACCCAGCTGCCGGCCACACTCTTGGTGACCGGCAGACAAGGACTGACATAAGCCGGCCGGCAAAGGTACAAGACTGATGCCAGCCGGCAGCAAAAGAACCAGAGAACTACACCTGCCCGGCTGCCGGCCTCATAGGCCGGCAGCCGGGACAGGTACAGCACTAGAAGAAAATAGAATGGATGCCGGGATAAGAGTGTACACTACCTCCAAGCCCGGCAACCGAAAGAGTGGATATAAGGAAGGGGAGAAACTAATTCAGGCTTCCTTGACCAATGCCGTCCGGCTCTGCCGGCAGGCATGGATGAGGGACCAAGAGAGGTCCGGGCAGCACTCGAAAACATAAGACCCTTGCCGGCCAGCAGCTCTGCCGGCCGGCAATGGGCTGAGTCAATTCCACATCCCAACCTATACTAGGTCCAGAAGTAGAACGACGTACAGTACAGTAAGACCCCTGCCGGCCAGCTCTGCCGGCCGGCAAGGTACAGTACAGTAATGGCTAGGCCATTACGGAGATAGAGGGGGAAGGGACAAGAGGGTCCTGCCAACCTTGCTTTAGTGACAGATCACCCGCAGCCAAGAAACTTATCTTAGCCTAAGGGAGATCTAAGGGAAAAGGCCAGCAATACTTGCCAGCTTCCAGAGCACCAAAGCAAGGAAGGCGTTGCTACTCCCAAGGGAAGAACTTATCCTCCCCCGAGAACAGCAACAGGACTTAGTCTGGTCGATCACAAAAGAAGGAATCATAACTACAGAAACCTTCGGTAGTGACCTAAGGGAGCTAAGCTCCCTTTGTATGTGTTAGGTCAGCGAGGGGGACTCTGCCCCAAGCCAGACAACACAGACTCAGACTAAAAACTCTGTTGTTCTGTCCCTCTTGAACCATAACTACAGGAACAGGAAGGTACAGTAACACCCTAGTATAGTTTTATCGAAAATAAATTCGGAAAAAACCACTTAGGGATAAGCCCAAGGCTTAAACAGAGGGAAAGGGATTGCATACCTTCTCCGAAGAAAAGAAAGCAACCGGGGAGAATGATAAAGTATACTAAGGCTCCATAAGCAATTAGCCTAGGCACCAAGAGAATCGATTACCTAATTCACCGAAACTCACACGTATACAATCTTGGAAATATTCCACACAGTCTAAAATGTATAAAATATAGCCTAAAGCTTCAATAAAATTTTAATTACACTCGGAAAAACCAAAATCATGCATGAAGTACTAGGACCAAACGACTAGGCTACATGGCCTAGCGTAGGCCAGAATGGCGAATACTTCGCCAAATAATACTAAGCACGAAAGGAAATCCTATGTAATGCTAAATAGCTAAAATTTATTAAAGCAAAACAACCAGGAATGTCGCTCTGACTAACTAATTTATACCTAGCGAGCGACAGTGTCCAGGACACCTCTGGTAGGCTACGGCTCTTGTATCAAAGATTAATCCTATTAATCACTCAAAATTTTACCAAGAGCCTACATTTATACATAACAGACACTATACTCAACTTATCAGAGGCCGACGAAGACGAAGAAGCCATGAAAAGTCGAATAAATCCAAGATTTGCGAGAAAAACAGGAAAAAACACCGAGTTGTTAAGCTACGCAAAAAGGAATACAGATGGCGCCAGGATTGGCGCCAGGCACGCATACGAATCGGGGGATAGGGAAGCCTTGGGAGCGGCTCCCCTTTTTCTTTCCCGAATTCGTATCTCGTCAATCACCTCCTACGGGACGAAATCTCTGTCCAGGTTGTAGATTGCCATGTGACGCGTCTAGAATACGTCCTCTGATATGTCGCGATATCCCTTTCACGAGGGATACTCGCTCCAGGAGTTAGAATTCTGGTACCTTAAGGTAAATTCTCTGGGAATATCGCCGTAGTTGTAATATACCCTAGGAAGCTACCCTATAGGAACTTCCATCAGGACGACATGGCTTGAGCCCAATATATATATATATATATATATATATATATATATATATATATATATATATATATATATATATATACACAAACACACACACACACACACACACACATATATATATATATATATATATATATATATATATATATATATATATCAATGAAATCTCTACGGAGGAAAAGAAGAAGAAGCTAATACCCATCCAAAATAAAGATGGATCTGTTTTAACAACGGAAGTTGAAGAAAGACAACGTTAGATAGAAATCTTTAGTGAGGTCATGAATAAGAGATGTGAAGGGATTAATTTGATTGATATAATTTACATGAAGCTGAGAAAGACATTGATGTGCCCATGAAAAAACTCAAGAAGTGGCAAGTCCCTAGATGCGATGTTATAGCTGATGAGATGATATTGGCTGAAAATGAAGTGACTACCAGGATACTTCATCATCATCATCATCATCATCATCATCTCCTACGCTTATTGACGCAAAAGTTCATCTCTATCTTAAGCATTTAAATCAAAACTTCTCTATACATCATCTCCTACTTCACGCTTCATAGTTCTCAGCCATGTAGGACTAGATCATCCTAATCATCTAGTGCCTTGTGGAGTTCAATTAAATGTTTGGTTAACTAGTCTTTCTTGGAGAGTGCGAAGAGCATGACCAAATCATCTCCATCTGCCCCTCACCATGATCTCATCCACACATTGCAACAAGATTATTTTGTAGAATGTGGCGTGGCGAGGCAAAACTTGAGGTAAAGGGAGGCTTTAGCCCCAACCCAGACCCCCTGCACCTACACCCCTTAGATACTATTTTGAATTGGAACAGTGAAGAGAAACTGCAACTGCAGGTTAAACTGATCAAAATTGTTTTTAGGAAGAGAAAATTTGAAAAAGAGTAAGGTGACGGGCGTAATCGATACCACAAAGATGGAAAAACAAATGTAGTAGTGGAATTAAAAGCATATCTGAGAGTAAGCGCAAAGGGTCATGGCATGATGCGATAAAAAATGAGTAAATTAATTTGTGAAGAGAGGAAGGTTGGCAGAGGTACTCAGACTGTTAAGAAACTAAAATTGTGCAAGAATCAAAAACGGAAATGATTGAAGGGATTACTGAACAACTCCCCTACACAGAAGCAATGTTGAATGTTAAATTAAAGTAAACAATGTTTAAAAGTATTGATAACTTTATTGTATAGTACGTGTGGCGTACAAATTGACAAGCTGAAATATGAACAAGGGTAGAATTTGTAAAGAATTAGCTCGGATAAAAAGATATATCAGAGTATTTTGAGATGCTTTGTTACCGGGAAAGAATGGTCGCCATTAGGTTAGTGAAACAAGAATAATTCAGGAGAACTAAGAAATTAAAAGAAAAGGATAGCTAAAAAAAGCTTACATAAACAGAGCGTATAGAGTATCTGAAATGATAGGAATATATGCATGCATTGAAGGATAGTCTGGAACAAGTTTCCCAACGTGTTGATTATGAACAGTTTGTGCAATCGTGTTAACAAAAGGGTGTTATGGCGGTTTCAATGCACAGAGGGAAAACACTTCATAGGTGATTGTGAATATAGAATATAAATTTATATGAAATATTTTCATGTTACAGTAATGTGCAAATTTTAAAATAAAGCTTAGAAATACAGTACTCAATTAAAGCTTATGATATAAAGTTTATATAAACTTTAATCAGGTAAGGCTGAAAGTATGTAGGTGATAGAAGATTAGTTGTTGTCACAGATTAGAAGCATTTATATTATAAATGAAATAAATGATAAATACCATAATATCCAGTGTGAAAGCAGTTTTGAGATAAAGGTGAGTAATATCCCTATTGTTGTTCAAGTATTTGGATGAGTTGATGTAAGGACTCACAAAATGAGACTAGCTTTATTGTTGAAAACTGGGTCGTGAATGGAGTGCCGATGCCTGATCCTCGTAGATGATACAGTATTGATAGATATTAAAGAATAAATGAAACTGCAGTAAAAAGGGTGAATTAGAAATTAATTCAAGGAGATGGAAGTGGAGATAAAATGCAAGTAAATTAAGTTTTGAGGGCGGATAGAAATCCATGAAATAGTTAAATTGGGTGATCGAACAATAGAAGTAGTTAGTTATTTCAGTTATTCGATTGTACATCCTGAACATCTGATGACTGTGGGATGAGAGAAAAGGTGTCTCAAAACAATTGAAGTAAGTAATATTGCAGGATTTCTGAAATTTATTTGAATAAGATTTCTAGTGTCGGCAGAGATAAGATAGGAATGTATGAAGTGGAGCAGTTGAGATAAATTGCTTTGTTATAAATGCTGCACTGGAAAATTGAATGGATGGAAAATGTGAAGATTGGTATCAGTGAAAAGGTTTACAAGGTTGAATTGTTAACAAATGATTTAGGCATTTAAATGAAACTGAAAAAGGATAAGGCCTATAAAAGAATGTACAATTATTATTATTATTATTATTATTATTATTATTATCACTTGCTAAGCTACAACCCTAGTTGGAAAAGCAGGATGCTATAAGCCCAAGGGCTCCAACAGGGAAAATAGCTGAGTGAGGAAAGGAAATAAGGAAATAAATTACAATAGAAGTTTAAGATTAATGATAAAATTTAAGATAAATCTTTCATATAAAAACTTGAAAATAACAAGAGGATAAAAACTTCAAAATTACAAGAGGAAGAGAAAAAAGATAGAATAGCAATTCGGGAGTTTTAGTTGGGAAACGGAGAAGATGGCAAAGAAATTGATTGATATATTACATGGAATAGATATGAATTAAGCACGGTTGAAATATCAATGAGGTAATGGACGTTGTGTATGAGGAATGTTAATTTACTTCTGATGCTCCTTATGTGTAAGATTTAGCCTTATGGAATTCTTTTCCACAGGTGATTCTTCTATGATAAGCTACACCACTTTTAGTATGAATGTTTGAACCAGTATTTTATGGGAAAGGTCTTTTTGTTAAAATAAAGAATTAAGAAAAATTCCGTTCATACTGTAATCAGTAATCACAACAAAAAAAGTTAAAGAAATTTTGAGGGATAAAGATTTAAAATTTTAATTCAATAGGAAATTATGTAATCAGAAGTTGGCAGTGACCCTGGGAAATCTCCAGTATTATGTAAACTATACATGGAATTAAAAAAAAAAAAAAAAGCTAAGTAAAATATTAATTTTATCCTGAAAATGTAAGACATGTTTTTCTTTTTAGGGATGACAAGATAAGCGTGTGGCCAGGAAATAAAAATTTAGATTTTTCAGTGTACAGATTGAACTCCTTTGTACTGCTACATATTTTACTAAGGGATTGAAGAATAGTTGAAGCTTACCCTTTTTGGATTGTCGTATGAGAAAACCAAAAATCTCTGCATTTAAGCATTTATATTCAGATGAAAGTAATAAAGCCAAAAAAATCTGGATTTACTTTTTAATTTTTTTTTTATAGCATTAGGGGTCAGAGACTTACGCTGGTCGTATGTGGTCTGTAGTATTTTCCACAAAGTTTGCCGTTGATCCTCCCTCTCCAAGACAGCAAGATCTCCCTCGAGGTCCTGGCATTTGCTCCGGCAATATTCAAAACTACGAAAATATCTGTATAACATTATGCAGCCTACATCAGTTCGCATGAAGGGATCGACACACCTCGGGGCCTCTGCCAATTTAGAAGATAAACGATTATGGCTATATTTTTTCTCTGAAATTATAATGGACATTTTTGTTTCTTATTTTCTAATTGAAAAATACCTCGTTCTTTCTTGAAGTATGGAGCCCAAGCGCTTCGCACAAGTAATTATACAACTTTTGAGAGAATTCAAGATAAAGGAAATATTTTAGAAAGAATGCATATTATTTGCAGATTTTATCTAAGAAGCTTAGATCCTCCAATTTGTCGTTCCATTCCCTGTATACATATCGATATTTGGTTGAATTATCATAGGTAAAGCTTCCAAGATATGAATGGTGCATCTACCTGTCTGGACACTGCATTTGTTCATGGGAGCGAATACGTTCTGCTCGTATGGGGCTGAACCTCCTGAAAATATCATTATGGCTAAGTTTGCGTAGTATTGAGAGAAGGATATCTAGTGTATAGAAGAGTTTTAAGCGATAATTATAGCGGCTAAAAGTGAATGAATTCAATGGTAAGTGAAATTGCTAATCTTTTCTCTGGGTCTCAAAATGCTTTCCTTAAATCTTGTCTAAGAATTCGTCAGAACCCTCCTCTCTATAAAGACCGTGCAATTGATTAGGATGTTTTCCAATAGTTGGACCTTAATATATATTACGTTTACCATCTCTGTCTTATAACGAGGCACATAAAAGATGGAGTCCTCATTAACATCACCAAATTTCAGGCTCTCTGTGCGTGTTCAACTTGAATGACCTCCTCATCTGCTTTTCTTGGATAAAACCGAATAGGAGACAGAGGCAACTAAACTAGTTAAATTGCTTCTAAGACATGGCAAATTCTTGAGGGTTGGTTCAAAACAAACTATACTGTAAGCATCATTATCAGCCTGGCTGTTAAGATTGAGGCACTCAGTCCCATTTCTACTAACAAGATACAACCAAAGGTGACGTTCTACTGTCTGATCGTTCCCAATTTCAGAATATTACCAAGAGCCCCCTTGAGGAAATAAAGAAAAGGGAAATTGCATCCTCAATGACGTTAGATTTCTCATGGGATTAATTCAAATTCTACTTATAGCTGGAGATCTATATTCACGATATTTCCATATTCTAAAGATACACGAGCATCAACACGTCACTTGGTTTCGCCATTGTTAAAACACTTTATATGATCTCACCATGATATGTACCTTTGAATTTAGTAGGAACTTAAATCATGTGTAGAATTTGTTCATGTTCAGAAACTCTCACTCTTAGGAATACCGTCTGCATGTCCTTATTTTCATTAGAAAGAAGGATTTTCCTAAAAAAAAAAAAAAAAAAAAAAAAAAAAAACAGGAAAAGGAATATGATCACCCCACTTTTCAAAAAATCATAAATGACCTGGGTACCCAACTATCTTTGCCTGCGAGACGTCCGAGAGCTGCAATCTTGTATCAGTGAGCTTAATTTATCATACCACGAGAGAACTTTTTCTGGCTGATTAACTTGAAAAGGAAATCCAATTCTGATACCTCTAGTTGCCTAATCACTTGTTGGTTAACAGATTTCCCCTCTTTCCTAACCTCTCCTTCGGCATCGCGACCAAGCATTACCTGAGACACAAAAATCTAACAATCAGCAGAAATCTATTACCTTCTGAAACTGGATTTCTTGCCCG
>NC_090750.1:36052204-36069704 GCF_036898095.1 Palaemon carinicauda | reverse complement strand
GTTAGATTAGGTTAGGTCAGGCTGGCCCATCCTGACCGTAGCTTGATGGAGAGTCCAGTGGTTCCCAACCAAGGGGCCTTGGTCGTTTATCAGAAGTAAATCTATATATGGTTAGAGTCCAGTGGTTCCCAACCAAGGGGCCTTGGTCGTTTATCAGAAGTAAATCTATATATGGTTAGAGTCCAGTGGTTC
Source organism: Palaemon carinicauda (assembly GCF_036898095.1). NCBI lineage: Eukaryota > Metazoa > Arthropoda > Malacostraca > Decapoda > Palaemonidae > Palaemon > Palaemon carinicauda. The sequence goes on along the minus strand of NC_090750.1, from coordinate 36,069,512 downwards.
CCAACCAAGGGGCCTTGGTCGTTTATCAGAAGTAAATCTATATATGGTTAGAGTCCAGTGGTTCCCAACCAAGGGGCCTTGGTCGTTTATCAGAAGTAAATCTATATATGGTTAGAGTCCAGTGGTTCCCAACCAAGGGTCCATGTAAGAATTTCGGGGGGTGCATAGACATAATACTTATTTTTTAATTTATTATACTGGAATTAGGAGACATGGAGCGGCTCAGAATAAAATTCATACCACAGTACACAATCCTTAAAAGAGAATGCTTAAATGCTAGAATTGCTCTACATTAGTTAGCGGTATCAGAGGTGTCAAACTCACTGCCCGCGTGACAAATTTGGCCCTTTGGGATAGTCATAAGTGGCCCGCGAGAAAGATTTATTACCTCCTGGTATGACCAGTGTCTTGAATATACGTGATAATAGAGAGAAAATTAATAAATAACCTTTATCTTATCATGGCAATAGTAAGTGCAATAATCAATTCCTATTGCTATTCATAGTAATACAGCTATTGTAAAGGGAAGATGCTTAAATAAATGAAAATCACTAATCAGTATAACAGACCGAAGCCGCAGCCATTGCTGGTATCTGAACGCGATCATGAGCACCCAAACGTTTTTTCATAAACAAACACGAACCAGACAGGAGGGTGTTACGATCCTCGTGGGGATCGAACCAGGTTCTTTTGAATTTATTAACTAAATTAGGATAAATCGACAATCACCAAAATGAATAAAGGAATATAGAAAAAAAACTCGCAAAAGAAAACATAATTTTATTTACAACTAGTCAAAGATCAATGTTTCTTGATTGAGTACTTGGGAAGCACAGAATTGAACAAAGAAAATCATCTAATTAAACTACACTTCAGCAAATAGGGGAACAGTCAAGAGAGCAGACAAATAATACTTAAAAGAAACGATGATACTCTTCACAGCAGATCTGGACGATTCAGGAATGTAGATATTTCAGGTCTGGGTGTTTCATGATTGGTAATAACGACATCTTGGACAAGTTGTCCTAAGGCTGGTCACATCTACATTCTGGCCCTTACGTTCTCTCTCTTTCTCTGTGCTCGTTCCCTCTCGTTCTCTCTCTCATCCTCTCTCTCGTTCTCTTTGAAGTTTATATACCCCTGTATGGGAGGGGCTAACTATGGACAATTCCATAAAAGGAAATTTTCTCCTTTCTTCATCCTCATTGGTTTTCCTTAAAACCACGCCTCTTTGATCGCATCTTCTTGAACGCTCTGCTTGTGTAATCATGATCCATATGACGCTATAATTGAATCGAGACATGTGTTTACCTTCCGTTAATGTATATTCTTCGGCGACAACACTGCTCTCCTTGTCCTATGGGTCCTTCCATAACGCTGGCTCCTCGAATTGCTACAACAGATGATCGTTATGCCCAAGGTCTGCTGATCTAGGCACATCTAATAAATATCTTGACCTCAATCAACGGCGGTGACAGTTTTTGGTAAACACTAGTGGGACCTCCTCTCTCTGCATTTTAAGAGTAGAAACTTTACATATTTTAACATTCTTTACTATATTATTCTATCTACCCATGACACGTCCACCTAAAAGAAAAAAAAAGAAAAATTTACTGATTTTATCTTTTTTTAAACGAAATTATCATGAGAGAAAATCACTTATCCCTAAACTGAGAAACAATTACTTCATTACTTTTGCATCACGTAACAAAACCAAAACACACACTTACTTGTTGATGGAAGAGAAAAAAAACAAACGTTCATTTCATTCTGAAAAATCTCTAGAAAACTGTCGGCTATTACATTATTCTTTCCCTTTATATGAGCTATCTTTAAATCGTAATCTTGTAATTCTAAACTCCAACGCAAGAGACGTTTATTCTTATTCTTAAACCTATCTAGGTAAACTAACGCATTGTGATCAGTATACACAGTTAAAACATTACCACTACATACATAAATCTCAAAATGTTTTAAAGTTGATACTAAAGTAAACAATTCCTTCTCAATAGTTGAATGATTCTGCTGTGCTTTATTTAACTTCTTCGAATAATAAGCTACAGGGTGCTTAGTCCCGTTCACTTCTTGCAACAGAACTCCTCCTATGCCAATATCACTTGCATCTATCGCTAAATTAAATTCCTTGCTAAAATCGGGCAACACTAGTACGGGCTCGTGAATCATTATGGCCTTTAACTTATTGAAAGCTTCGATACATTCATTATCAAATATAAAACTTCGTCCTTTCTTGAAAAGATTAGTTATTGGAGCACTTATTTCTTAAAAATTAGGAACAAATCGGCGGAAATATGAAATCATTCTGATGAATCTCATTGCCTGTTTTTTACTGGTAGGGATTGGGAAGTTGATGATAGCTTCTATGTTCCCATCTTTTGGACAAATCTTACCTAGACCCACTTTATGACCCAAATATGTAATCAAGGTTTTTCCAAATTCACATTTCTTCAGATTTAAAACAAGTTTTGCTTTCCCAAGGACTGCTAATACTTTAGCTAAAATGCGTAAATGTTGCGCCCATGTATCTGAAAACACTACAAGATCATCCAAATACACGACACAGTTATCAATTCCATTTAAAACTCTATTCATTAATCTTTGGAAAGTACTCGCTGCATTTCATAGACCAGAAGCCATAACTTTGGGTTCATAACTACCGAAAGGTGTTATGAAAGCATATATTTCTTGTGCTCGACTAATTAAAGCTGCTTACCAATAACCTTTGGCCAAATCAAGTTTAGAAATAAACTTGGCGTTTCCTATTCTATCTAAACAATCTTCTATCCTGAGGAGGGGAAAATTACTTTGTTTCGTAACACTATTCACTTTTCTAAAATCAATACACAGCCTATCTGATCCATCTTCCTTCTTAACAAGAACTATTGGAGAACACCAGTCACTTTCGCTAGGAACAATCAAACCCTGGTTTAGCATATACTTAATTTCCTGTCGGACTGAATTTCCTTTTTCTGGGCTTAGACGATAAGGACTTTGTCTAATGGGTTTTGTGTCCTGTAACTCAATATCGTGTTCTAAAAGATTAGTTAAACCTAATATATCACTAACAGTTTCTGGATAATTTGAAAACACATTGAATAATTCCCTTGTTTTTTCTTCCTCTAAGCTAGAATTAAACAACGTGAAATCATTAAGAACATCAGAGTTCTTCTCAAAAGTAATCTCTCTCTGCGACACGGTTACAACTGTCACTGGACGTTCATTATATTTCTTTAGCAAGTTGATGTGCAACCACTTAGCTCTACGCCTACCCATATCAATTAAGTAATTCAAATTTCCCCTTTTATCTATGATAGGAAATGGACCTTCGAACTTATAAGATAATGAGGGACCTTCTTTCTGGACTAATACTAAGACTTTATCACCCACATGGAAAATTCTGTCTTTAGCCTTAAGATCGTACTTCCTTTTAGTTTCCCCTTGACGGTTGCTCTCATTTTCTTTCGCCAACTGCCAGGCTTTCCTTAAATCCTCTTTGTGATTTTTGATATTCTGTATGTAATCCTTTCTACCTTCTTCTCGCATTAACTTACACTTTAAGATTTCTATAGGTCCTTTGACGGTGTGACCGAACAACAAATCAAAAGGACTAAATCCCGTGGTGTCATTAGGAGCTAATCGTAAAGCCAACAAGACAAAAGGTAACTTTTCTCCCAAATCATGTTCGAAATTATTACACAACTTCCTTAAGCAACTTTTTCAACGTTTGAAGAAAACATTCAACAATTCCTTGTGATTCAGGGTGGTACGGGGTGGAAGTTACAAGTTTAATCCCTAACTCTTTCATTTTATCTCTAAAATACTTTGATACAAAATTTCTACCATTATCACTCTGTATAACGCAAGGAAGTCCAAATTTAGAGAAATAGTTCAGCAAGCGTTTAACTAAAGTTTTTGCATTGCAATTTCTTACTGGGATTGCTTCTGGATATCGTGTTAGTCTATCAATGATTGTTAATAGATAGATATTTCCTCCCTTACTTCTAGGCAAAGGGCCTACTATATCAATTACAACATTCTCAAAAGGTTCTCCTACCGATGGAATATTACATAACGGAGCCCTGGGAATTACTTGATTAGGTTTGCCAGCCATTTGACATTCCTGACAACTTAAGACATATCTCTTCACATCACTTTTCATTTTAGGCCAAAAGTACGTTTTACTTATTCACTTGGATGTTTTATTTACTCCTAAATGTCCTTGTTCATCATGGGCTGATTTCAAAATCGATTCACAAAGTTTCCTAGGAGTTACTAATTGCTCTATGATCTACTCTTTGCTACCAGTCTTAGGACGAACATAACGACACAAAAGTTTGTCTTTTAGACTAAATGTTTCCTTACAAACATTTTCAGGTTCATCATCCAATTCACACTCAAAAAAAATTCGAGTTAGTGTTTCATCTTCCCTCTGCATCATAACTAATTCATCATTCAATATGCTAGTTTCTGAAACACTACAGCTGCTATTACTTGGGACTATTACAATGCCTATCTGTACATCACTTCTTTCAACAGCTACATCATCATCTCTGCTCACATTATCAACATTGATAAAGTCGGTTTCCTCAGCTACACTCATGCTAAGATCATCATCACCGCCTCTATTACCTACGTTCGAATCCTCGAACAACCTATGACCGTAGTCAATATCTGTATCTAATCCTGACCTAGTTACTATCATTTCAGGCACTTGAACTTCACTTGAAATAGGATTCACACACTTGGAGGTAGTTAAATCGTTGCCAACAATAATGTCAACGCCGTCTACGGTCAAAGTATCCACGACTGCTAGTTTTACATCTCCTGTCACTAACTGACTTTTCAATTTCATCTTTAACAAAGGACAAACTACACAAGTGTTCGGAAACCCACCTAGCATAACTTTTTCTTTCATGCTGATTATTACATTCCTTGGTACAGTCTCTCTCCTAACGAGTGATACGACTGCTCCTGTATCCCTAAGCAAAACTACTTCCCATGAATCACCTCCTTTAAGAGAAGAAACTAAACCATCAGACAAAAATTCACCATAATTTTTCCTAGTTTCTTTCAAGAGACTATTCCTTCCTGAAGAAAGATTATTAACTAGTGACAGGTTTCTTCAAATTCGTACTTTCTACTGTGCAATTCCTAGTTATATGCCCTTTCTTATTACAATTATAACAAGTGACCTCTAAATTACCGACTGCCCATTGGCTCCTACAGTAACGAGAAATATGACATTCCTTCCCACATGTGTAACAATAATAATAACAATAATCCCTGTTCCTAATATCGTTATTGCCAGAACTACCTTTACTATGTTGTGCCTTGCTTGATAAAAGATCGTTTTTCTTTTTACTGCCACTTAAACCATGTGTGAGACTGTACTCATCTGCTAATCTCGTAGCATCGGCAAAAGATGTTTCCCGCCTATCTTCTATATATAATTTGATGTCTGGGGATATGTTATCTTTGAAATTTTCTAACAAAACTAAGTTCTTGAGATCTCCAAAATTATCGACTTCAGCGGAAGTCAACCAATCACAAAACGATCTTTCTAACTTCTTTCCATACTCTACATAAGTACTAGTATCATCTCTTTTCAAACTTCTAAACTTCTTACGGTACGCCTCTGGTACCAATCTGTATGCACTAAGTATGGTTTCTTTCACAGCATCATAATCTTCACTTTCATCTTCAGACAAACAACTATACACAGAATGTGCTTTACCACTTAAAACTGATTGTAAATACAAATTCTATTGTTTTTTTGGAGAACCTACTCTGTTCATTAACTTTTCAAAAGACATAAAATATTTCGTAACATCTTCCTCATCAAATTTCGGTATAAGTTTGAGCACTGCACTCATATCTAAACTATCAGTGTCACTATTCAAAGATGAATTACTTCCTGATCTGCTACCTGACCGTTTGTTATGAAGAGTTTGTCTTAAACGAGCAATTTCTTACTCATGCTTACGCTGTCTTTCATTTTCTTCTCCCTGTCTTTCATTTTCTTCCCTTTCAGCTACTCTTTCGGCTCTCTCAAACACTTCCTGTTCTCTCTTAATAACATACTCACGGAGATCATCGCCATCTAGACCAAGAAGTTTACCTGAATCTATCGAATCTCTCGCAATCTCACTCATTCTGCTTCTTTCTATATTCTCCCTGTTTTCAGTTGGTTATGTTGTTGAAAATCCTGGCAAGGTCGCCAACTGTTACGATCCTCGTGAGGATCGAACCAGGTTCTTTTGAATTAATTAATTAAATTAGGATAAATCGACAATCACCAAAATGAATAACGGAATATAGAAAGAAAACTCGCAAAAGAAAACATAATTTTATTTACAACTAGTCAAAGATCAATGTTTCTTGATTGAGTACTTGGGAAGCACAGAATTGAACAAAGAAAATCATCTGATTAAACTACACTTCAGCAAATAGGGGAACAGTCAAGAAAGCAGACAAATAATACTTAAAAGAAACGATGATACTCTTCACAGCAGATCTGGACGATTCAGGAACGTAGATATTTCAGGTCTGGGCGTTTCGTGGTTGGTAATAACGACAGGGGTCAACTCGTTCTGACATCTCGGACAAGTTGTCGTAAGGCTGGTCACATCTACATTCTGGTCCTTACGTTCTCTCTCTTTCTCTGTGCTCGTTCCCTCCTGTTCTCTCTCGCTGTCGTTCTCTTTGAAGTTTATATACCCCTGTGTGGGAGGGGCTAACTATGGACAATTCCATATAAGGAAATTTTCTCCTTTCTTCATCCTCATTGGTTTTCCTTAAAACCACGCCTCTTTGATCGCATCTTCTTGAACGCTCTGCTGGTGTAATCATGATCCATATGACGCTATAATGGAAGCGAGACATATCTTTACCTTCCGTTAATGTATATTCTTCGGCGACAACAGGCTCTCCTTATCCTGGTCCCATGGGTCCTTCCATAACGCTGGCTCCTCGAATTGTTACAACAGACGATCGTTATGCCCAAGGTCTGCTGATCTAGGCACATCTAATAAATATCTTGACCTCAATCAACGGCGGTGACAGTTTTTGGTAAACACTAGCGGGACCTCCTCGCTCTGCTTTTTAAGAGTAGAAACTTTACATGTTTTAACATTCTTTTCTATATTATTCTATCTACCCATGACAGAGGGTAAGTCACTCACGTCAGTACAATGGGTATAACTGCATCGCTGTCAGACTTTCACTGCTTTTTTTTACTAGAATCGTGAGTTATTCTTTATTATTTAATCCTTTTGTTATGCCCAACAATGATTAAATATATGCAGAATTGGGGTATCTTTGAAATGAAGCAATGGAAATTTGTAAATATGTCAGAACCACTTCATTAACTTATTCATTACTGGGTACTGGGCTAAAATTAGACACAATTATGCACATCGGGTAATAATTTCTAGATTTGATGGAGTTGATATTCATGTCAACTGAAAATTTGGGTGTATAGTTAGTTATTTTCTTTCTAATATGGCGAATAGTAGGTGATAATATTTAGCTTGAAAGATATCCGGTAATGAAAGGTTTAACGAAATCATGAGTTAGTTCTAAACGAATTTCCTTTACATGCACAGTTATGCATATATAGGCTTGTTTCTATAGTGAAATCGTGACTTATACTTTGCATGTTTAAGTGTCTGTGTGTATATGATACCTCTTTGGTGTGTTATTATTTTACTTTTATATTGTTATTATATTAATCTGGTTGCACACATAGTCAGTTTTCTTTGTTCGACTCACATATATTGCATCTTGTCAAGTAAGAAGAGAACAGTGGGGGTTTACTTCAATTGAAAAAATAGTGTAGATCTCCCACAGTGTGTTTTCGTGTCCTGGGAAAGGATTCACTGAAGCCTTCAAAATTACTTCCCCTGATCAAATGCCACCCTGAGTATGCTAGGAAGGAGAAAGATTTTTTCTAAAGGAAAGCTGATGAACTGAAGAGGAAAAAATTTGATGCCTCTGGTAGCTAAGCTGCCAAGAGTAGAGAGGGAACATCGTGGAAGCATCATACAGATTGGCCTTTTTAGTAGCACGGCTATGGAAGAAAAACCACACACAATTCCTGAAGATTCTATTTTGTGCACAAGAAATGGTTAAACTGGTTTTTAGAGCAGGAGCAACACAGAAACTAAGTGATCTATCTTTTTTCGAATAATACTATACAGCGAAGAATCAATGGTATGTCAGGTGACGTGAAAGATCAAATTATTGAAGAAATAAAAACACCCATTCTTAGTATACGGGTGGATGAATCAACAGATGTAGCAATGACGTACCAGATGTTGGTATATTGCCGATACCTGTTCAAAGGCATAATCAAGGAGGAATTTCTTTACTGTCAAAATCTTGAAATGTCAAGTACAGCCACTGATGTGATGAATGCTGTATCATCGTTTTTTGAGAAGCATGGATTGAGTTGGAATAACCTTGTTGGAATCACAACTAATGGAGCTCTAGCCATATTTAGTTTGAGGTTGGGTTTCCAAGCAAAAGTAAAATCCAAAGCACCAAATGCAGTTGATGTGCACTGCTTCATTCACCGGGAGGCTTTATCTTCTAAATCGCTTTCTTCTGGGCTTCTCACAATTTTCACTGGTCGTGAACTATGTGAAAAACTCTGCCCTCAACACAAGACTGTTAAAGCAACTATGTCATGACATGGAATAGGAAAATACTGTAGTTCCTAGCTTTTTTATACATATGTCAGGTGATTGTCTGCAGGGGGATTTTTGTCCCACTTCTCTCTTCGCCAGGAAGTTGAAATTTTCTTGATGTACAGAAAAAATGTGACTTGTTGGAGATATCGAAATCAGAACACTTTGAGCTCCACCTTGCTTATCTTATGGACATATTTGAAATCTTCAATTAACTGAACTTGAGACTCCGAGGAAAGGATTCAAACTTGCTCAGCCACAGTGACTCAATACATGCAATTTTGTCCAAATTGGAGCTGTATAAGAAGAGAGAGGTATGAAAATTTATGATGTTTCCATCGCTGAATGAAGCTCTTGCTGATGGTCAGCTTTGAAGCACCTTGTCCAAGGAAATCATGGACCACTTGTCTCAGTTAGATGATGAATTTCGCTGTTACTTTCCTGGCGTAAGCCCTCAGCATGCAGGATTAGCAAAAAAGCCGTTTTTTTGTTGTGTCAGGTTGATGATGTGTTGGAATACTCACAAGAAGAGTTCATTGAGCTTATCCACGATTCAACAGCCAAAAATGTGTTCAAGTCAAACTTCTTGTCTAGCTTCTGGCGTTCATTGATGGAATTATATCCAGAAATAAGTGATCTGGCAGTTGGAGTTCTTTTGCCTTTTGCTTCAACCTACCTGTTCGACAATGGGTTTTCGTAATTACTTGCAATATAAACAAAATCAAGGAACAAGCTATCTGTGGCTGCTACTGAGCCAATAATTTATGAGCTGGTTGCACAAAAACCACCACAAAAGTCCCATTGAGCAATATAAAGTGACACTATTTTTGCAACCAGGGAAAAGTTTATTCCCTGCTATTTTTGAGATTTTGTTTTTTGTTTCAGTCACCATAATAGTGGACGGCCTTTTACCTGAATATATTCCTTTTATTGCAGAAAATTTCGCTGGCTTAACTTATTTCGTTGTATGGGTCCTCAGACAAAAAGAGTGACTGGAAATGGGGAACGGGCCAATAATGGTTGGGAACCAAACGACTAGATTTAAGGGCGTTGTTCTGTCCCTTGCTTCCATTATTCATTAGCGACCTTTTATACCTTTAAACCATTAGGTTTAGCACTGAACGAATTTTGGCTCTTTTATGCCATCTCATTCCATTCATCGTGTTCATCATCAGTACTCAGCGTTCTAAAACACATCATATACGGATTAAATAGGAAAGTTGAATGTTAAGTTAATGATCCCATCTCATAAAATGGTATTGATTTTGAAACCTATGGAAGTTTTATGGGTTCCCTAATCGATTTTGCAACTTGCTATAACTCGATGACTACAAACCATGTAATGTAGACTAAATTAACTTGCTTTATACTTTCGCACCAGACTAGACATCTTCGTAACCTAAAATGAAGCATTGCAGAGATCATAAAAAAAACATTTTACAGCTTTCTTGACATACTGAAGGAGGTAAGTGTTACTCACCCATAATTTGTTTTCACTGAAATCCTTAGTATTAAAGGGACAACCAACTAATGGTTGCGTCTTTAACCTATATCCATGTAGTCAAACTTGAAATACTGGATTTTGTCCATTTTAACACACTGATTCAATTCAACAACATTGTAACCTTTCAAATGCAAGAATCGCTGTTGGTTGGCACCCTTCAATGTTTATATTTCAAAGTTGACAACAATTCATACTTGCGAATCATGAACGTTGTAATATGAAAATTTTGAACCTTTAACTCGCTTAATTAACTAAATTATGTTCATTTCTTTAAAATGAGAGCTATTATATAATACACACTTACAGGCACTGTTAACGAGGCTGAAGTTCAAGGAAAGATATTCTTGCAGAATGGCCCGCTCCTGAACCACGTAGAAATGCAATCGTCCAGACACCATTTGAAGGAGTGACATCAGTGTAAGAAGTACTAAATGGCAAGGAATCTGAAGCTGTTTCTCCATACCGATGCCACTGTCTTTTCAGATATGATTAACCTGGCTGATAAGAAAGTGTTATTATGAAACTTATATGAATTAATCCTTCATATACGCATTTGCTCAAACATAAACAATAATGTAATTCAGAAATACTTATTCACAACAATTGCTCATATACTTGTATATTTGTTATATTTTTTTTTCTGCCTGAGACTTTCTTTTATCCAATATGATACCTACAGTACATTAAGCCTTTTCATTGATATCGTCAACGACAATAGTAATAATAATAATAATCCAATGATGCAGTTGCTAAAAAATCAAGGACACTCTAATGCAATTTTTTCTGGCATCTTTGTGAATGATTACTTCTACTTTCGGCACTGACACCAGAGACTTGAGAGTTACCATTACCAAAACCAGTACTATTATTGAACTTATTTGTTTGTGAATCTTTAATCCTAATTCCTATGAAAAAATGTTTAGCATGGATATGGCTAAACCTTCGTTCCCTCTTTTGTTAAATATATACAGTAAAATTATACTATGTTGTCCTCTCAAATTGTTTGTCATCGATATTTTTATGTTATTCTATAATAAAACTTTAATCTTGACGATTTTGTTACAGTTGTTAATTCTTTGGTTCCATCAGTAAAATTTATGATAGAAAAGGGAAAAAATAATAGTATATTATATTTACTCGTTTAGATAGCTAGACAAGCCAATAAATTTAGATTGTCCTAATTCATAAATTAATCAATAACTTATCAGATATGTATTTATATTAAGGCTCTTTCAAAAATACAGTCTTTTGTATTTGCCTTTATATCTTACGGCACTAAAAACATACAGTCCCGAGTAGACTACATAGAAGAGAAGCTTACCAAAACCGCTACTAATCTTTCATATTTTTCATATTACTTTGCTTTGAATAGTAATATACTTTTATATCAGCCAAATATAGAAAACGTTGTTTACCATATGAATGATTTTTACATGCCATAGCCATTTGGAAAAAAATAGACATAATAGTGTTAAATATAACTGTACACTCGAAATCAGGTTGATTAATGTAATATGTAGTATTCCATGTTGTTTTTAATTGAATTTATGATGGGCAAACATCTCGGGTTTTATCTCTAGGAGCCTAAGAGCATAAGACGGACCTTTCTAAATGGTACCTTGGCTACCCATTGACTTGACTCAAAGGAAATATTTAGGAACCCATATCAGTTACCTATACCAAAGCTCAAAATCTAAATTTAAGTCATACGCTATATTCCTTTGATATTAATTTAACTCTTTTTGTTACATTTAAATAATTTGGGCTTATTAAGAAGATGAAAGTATTTGTATTTTCATTGCACTCTATGATATTTATAGACTAAGTGGCAACTGTAATCAAGTATTTTCTGTTCTTTAGGCTTTTGTACATAATTTACAAGAATCACATGTCCCCTTTCGGGATTTCTACACACACACACACACACACGGATATATATATATATATATATATATATATATATATATATATATATATATATATATATATATGTGTGTGTGTTTATATATATGTATATATGTATGTATATATATATATATATATATATATATATATATATATATATATATAAGCCATATTATTATTATTACTAGCTAAGTTACAACCCCAGTTGGAAAAGCAAGATGCTATAAGCCTAAGGTCTCCAACAGAGAAATATAGCCCAGTGAGAAAATCAAATAAGGAAATAAATAAACAATATAAGAAGTAATGAACAATTAAAATAAGATATTTTAAAAACATTAACAACATTAAAACAGATATTATATATATAAAATAAAGAAAGACTTATGTCAGTCTTTCCAATACAAAAACATTTGCTGTAAGTTTGAACTTTTGAAGTCCTACTGATTCAACTACCCGATTAGGAAGATCATCCCACAACTTGGTCACAGCTGGAATAAAACTTCTAGAATACTGTGTAGTATTGAGCCTCATGATAGAGAAGGCCTGCCTATTATAATTAACTGCATGCCTAGTATTACGAACAGGGTGGAATTGTCCAGAAAAATCTGAATGTAAAGGATGTTCAGAACTATGAAAAATCTTCATTCAACATGAACTAATTGAACAACTAATTAATATCTAGATCAGGAATAAGAAATTTAATAGACCGAGGTTCCTGTTCAACAAATTAGGATGAGAATCAGCAGCTGAAGACCAGACAGGAGAACAATACTCTAAATGAAAGAATTAAAACATTTCCTCAGAATAGATTGATCACCGAAAATCTTAAAAGACTTTCTCAATAAGCCAATTTTTGTGCAATTGAAGAAGACACAGACCTAATGTGTTTCTTAAAAGTAAATTTGCTGTCGAGAATCACACCTAAAATTTTAAAAGTCATACAAAGTTAAGAAACATTATCAATGCTGAGATCCGGATGTTGAGGAGCCACTGTTCTTATCCTACTTACAATTATACTATGAGTTTTGTTAGGATTCAACTTCATACCCCATGATTTGCACCATGCACTAATTCTAGCTAGATCTCTATTAAGGGATTCAGCTACCCCAGATCTATATTCGAATGGAATTAATGCAAAGAGAGTAGCATCATCTGCGTATACAACAAGCATTTTTCCTAAGCCAAACCACATGTCATGTGTATATAATATGAAAAGTAATGGGCCAAGACCACTACCCTGAGGAACACCAGATATCACATTCCTATACTTACTATGATGCCCAACAACAACTCTTTGCAACCTATTAATTAAAAATTCAATAATGATGCTAAGACACAACCCAACCACTCACAACTGTTTGAGTTTGAAAACATCAAGACCAATCGATATATATATATATATATATATATTTATATATACATACATATATATACATATATATATATATATATATATATATATATATATATATATATATATATATATATATATATGTATGTATATACCAAGGCACTTCCCCCAATATCAAACAAAAGAAACAAAAAAGGGTACCTCTCCTCTCTACGTTCTTCCCAACCTAACAAGGGACTCAACAGAGTTTGGCTGGTACTGCTAGGGTGCCACAGCCCACCCTCCCCGGTTATCCACCACAGATGAAGCTTCATAACGCTGAATCCCCTACTGCTGCTACCTCCGCGGTCATCCAAGGCACCGGAGGAAGCAGCAGGGCCTACTGGAACTGCGTCACAATCGCTCGCCATTCATTCCTATTTCTAGCACGCTCTCTTGCCTCTCTTACATCTATCCTCCTATCACCCAGAGCTTCCTTCACTCCATCCATCCACCCAAACCTTGGCCTTCCTCTTGTACTTTTCCCATCAACTCTTGCATTCATCACCTTCTTTAGCAGACAGCCCTTTTCCATTCTCCCAACATGGCAAAACCACCTCAACACATTCATATCCACTCTAGCTGCTAACTCATTTCTTACACCCGTTCTCACCCTCACTACTTCGTTCCTAACCCTATCTACTCGAGTTACACCAGCCATACTCCTTAGACACTTCACCTCAAACACATTCAATTTCTGTCTCTCCGTCACTTTCATTCCCCACAACTCCAATCCATACATCACAGTTGGTACAATCACTTTCTCATACAGAACTCTCTTTACATTCATGCCAAACCCTCTATTTTTTACTACTCCCTTAACTGCCCCCAACATTTTGCATCCTTCATTCACTCTCTGACGTACATCTGCTTCCACTCCACCATTTGCTGCAGCAACAACCCCAAGTACTTAAACTGATCCACCTCCTCAAGTAACTCTCCATTCAATATGATATTCAACCACGCACCACCTTCCCTTCTCGTACATCTCATAACCTTACTCTTACCCACATTAACTCTCAACTTCCTTCTCTCACACACCCTTCCAAATTCTTTCACTAATCAGCCCTGCTTCTCTTCTGCGTCTGCAATCAGTACAGTATCATCCGCAAACAACAACTGATTTACCTCCCATTCATGGTCATTCTCATCTACCAGTTTCAATCCTTGTCCAAGTACTCGAGCATTCACCTCTCACCACTACATCAACATACAAGTTAAACAACCACGGCGACATCACACATCCCTGTCTCAGCCCCACTCTCACCGGAAACCAATCACTCACTTCATTTCCTATCCTAACACATGCTTTACTACCTTTGTAGAAACTTTTCACTGCTTGCAACAACCTTCCACCAACTTCATATACCCTCATCACATTCCACATTGCTTCCCTATCAACTCTATCATACGCTTTCTCCAGATCCATAAACGCAACATACACTTCCTTACCTTTTGCTAAATATTCCTCACATATCTGCCTAACTGTAAAAATCTGATTCATACAACCCCTACCTCTTCTAAAACCATCCTGTACTTCTAAGATTGCATTCTCTGTTTTATCCTTAATCATATTAATAAGTACTCTACCATACACTCTTTCAACTACACTCAACAAACTAATACCCTTTGAATTTCAACAGTCATGCACATCTCCCTTACCCTTATATAGTGGTACAATACACGCACAAACCCAATCCACTGGTACCATTAACAACACAAAACACATATTAAACAATCTCACCAACCATTCAAGTACAGTCACACCCCCTTCCTTCAACATCTCAGCTCTCACACCATCCATACCAGATGCTTTTCCTACTCTCGTTTCATCTAATGCTCTCCTCACATCCTCTCTTGTAATCTCTCTCTCATTCTCATCTCACATCACCGGCACCTCAACACTTGCAACAGCAATTATATCTGCCTCCCTATTATCCTCAACATTCAGTAAACTTTAAAAATACTCCGCCCACATTTTCCTTGCCTCCTCTCCTTTTAACAACCTTCCATTTCCATCTTTCACTGTCTCTTCAATTGAACCAGCCTTCCTTACTCTCTTCACTTCTTTCCAAAACTTCTTCGTATTCTCTTCATATGAATGACCCAATCCCTGACCCCACCTCAGGTCAGCTGCCCTCTTTGCCTCACTTACCTTGCGCTTTACTTCCACATTTTTCTCTCTATATCTTTCTTACTTCTCTACATTATTACTCTGCAGCCATTCTTCAAAAGCCCTCTTTTTCTCTTCCACTTTTACCTTCACTCCTTCATTCCACCATTCACTGCCCTTCCTCATGCTGCCTCCAACAAACTTCTTGCCACACACATCACTTGCAATCCCAACAAAATTTTCTTTTACTAACTTCCACTCCTCCTCTAAATTATCAGTTTCTCTTACCTTCACTTCGTCATATGCCATTTTCAAACTTTCTTGATATTTACTATTTACCCCCGGTTTTATTACCGTGTTAGGCGGTATATATTAGCAATCCATGTTTGCCAACGGTTATACTCGTATAAGCGGATGAGCAACTTGGTGGAGTAATGAGAACTTTGGGTGTGGAGGATATGGCCCCCTAAATCTCCATGAAGTCACTGGCTGCAGGGTAACAGATAGGGTTTAAGGCGATGGACAAACTGTCTCTTCGGTTTTTACTCCTAATGCCTGGCGGTTGATCTTACTAGAATTAGTATGGACCAGCAGGGGTCAGTTGCCTTAGTTGGATAGGCACTGCGCATCACAAGGAACTGGCTATCCTTTGATGCATATAGCCAATGAATCCTCTATTGATTTAGTTAGTCATGGAAAGAGAGGATTAAAGAATGGCCCCTAGTCCTGGGTGTAGCGCGGTGCTAAGAGTCTCCTGGTTTATCAATAGTAAAGAAAAATTGAAAATAGGTAAATGGAATGTTAAAACCATAAAAACATGAATCAGATTGGGAAGTTACAGAAAGTGAAGAGTGAATTTATGAAATTTAGTTTGGATATCTTGGCCCTAAGTGAAACACGGTGTAAGGGGATTGGTAAGGAAACTTTCGACCAAGGCAATAAGTATATCTACCCAGGAAGATCAGAAGGAGTTGGAAGAGAAGGAGTAGGAATGGTGATGAGATCAAGAGTAGAAAAACCCTTAAATGAGTGGAGAGCTGTAAATTGTTACTAGCAAAGTTCAAATCAAAGCAGTGCAATATGAGTATTATAGTTTGCGATTCCCTAACAAATGATTCACCTGAAGAAAGGAAAGATGAATACTATGAAGAACTGCAGAGTGTAATAGATGAGATCCCAGAGAAAGATATGAAAATTGTAATTGGCGACTTCAATGCTAAAGTTGGATGGGATAATGAAAGCATAGAGAATGTGATGGGTGTCGAGGGTCTTAGCGATGTTGCAAATGAAAATGAGCATATTTCATAGGTTTCTCTTCAGAAACAATCTTGTCTATGGATTCACTTTTTTTTTTTCAACACAAGAATATCCACAAGTATACACGGACTTCCCCGTGTGGCAATTACAAAAATCAGATAGATCACATGGTCATTAATAAAGAGAAGGAGAACTCTGAGAAATGTAAGAAGCTATAGATGTGTGGATATTGGTAGTGATCACCAGCTGCTTATTGCCACACTGAAATTAAAACTGAAAGTACCCAACAGAAAGGCAGATAGATTACTTAGGTTTGATACAACTAAACTTTTAGAAAAAGAGCACAGAGAAACATTTGCAATTGTATGTAGGAATCGAATTGCAGTCTTGGAGACTTTAAGAGACGAAGAGCAGACAATTAATGAAGAATGGTG
>NC_090750.1:36032204-36034704 GCF_036898095.1 Palaemon carinicauda | reverse complement strand
CGCCCGTAGTTTCACTTCTAGAGACTGTTCAATAATCCATGTCAAATACTTTTATGAAAAAACCAAGAGAAATAGTTTTCAATAAACTTATTAATTACTTGCAATACTCATGCTCAGATAAAAAAGAGCGATTCATAAATGATTTTACAAATTTTATAAATTAAGAGATAACATCTTATGAACTTTGAATTTTATTCATAGCCAATCACACTGCAGAATACCACGTCCAGTTGATATATTTCTCGAAAAAACTTAAGGAAGTCATCCAACAATCTAATCAAACTAATAGGAATTATTTCTGGCATTTCACTCAGAAACAGAAAGTATCTAGATACTTGAAATGAGAATCTGAAATACATTTATAAAAAGTCAAATTGCAATGTTCACAACCATTTTTGTCCATAGTCCCATGCATGGCAAAGTAATACACTGGAAAAACAAATGGATAAAAATAAGTAAAGTTTCATTAATATTAAGCTATACGTCGTCTTATATCTTACATTCTCCCTATCTCTTGCTCTTCCTTTCTCCCTTTCTCTTTTTCAAACACGACGATCAACGCCATGCTAAACCATGACCACACGCATCAAGGTGTCTTCACGGTCGTTTACACAGTAACTACATTGGCATTGCCCTTCGGCAACGTATAAGCATAAGTCTCTCTCGTTCTTAAAGGTAGAATATCCCTCTCCCACTACGTCTATAACCTAAGAAAATAACGTTAGGAGTCTTGATCCGAAACGGCTTCATGGGAGTCTGGGAAGCGAAGAAGGGGCACTGGTGCTGGGGGTATGTCAGGATGCAAATTAGGGGGTATTTGTGGCAGAGCCGGCGATGGGACGCGTCGGGGATGTGTTGTGCTGGGTGCCGTGTTCGGCTGATGAGGTGTTGGCGTAGTCTGACTCTGGGAGGCTGTTATCGTCTGGATAACTGGGGTCACGCTTGGAATGCTGTTGACACTACCCGCGGCCGAGCAAGCAATACCCAGGCCTAGCATAGCAGAGAGGCCACCGGCGGTACTGCTACTCGATTCCAAGACAAGAGATTCCGGTGGACGAGGTCTACCAGCAACTTTCAGATGAAGAGCAGCGTTGGGAGTGAGACCCAACTCTGCCATGGTAGCTTCACCTTTGACTAGCACCTGTGGAATTTTTTGATATATAGTCATATTGGATCTGAATAATATACCTAATACTATTGATTTGCAAAAAAAAAAAAAAACCCAAAAAAAACAATTTAATTTTATTCCAATATACTGCTTACCTTCTGAAGTAAATTTGAGTTGCGATTACTCGTTCTTTCTTTCTGATGTGTAAACAATAACACGAATAAGAATTGCATCAGTTTAATCAGCATAATGTTTTTGAAAGCTTGATTTGTCCTTTAAATCTGTGTACCAAATCCACACATAGAGTATATATAATCCATATTTAACCACTAGGATTTCCCTTTCGGGGATTTTATGAGCCCTTAAATTTGAGAAAACTGCGCTCTAAAGGTAACATAGCTAAACAAGCTTTTCGTTACGGGCGTTATCTAACCCCTAAAATGATTGACTGTAGATAATTATTTCCCACTTTTTTTTTTTAATAATATCGTTTTATAAGTGAGTATATGAAAGAACATAAAATCGCCAATTAGTGACCTTTACAATATGTATGCAAAATATTTGAATTAGTCTAGAGATTATCCAGTTACTTTTCAAACATCAGCATGGCAATGGAGGAAGAGACAAAGATGGTTAGCATTCTTTATGCTGTACCAAGGGCTGAGAAACTTGAAGATTGCTCAACAGAATATGAACCTAATCCTACAAATGAAGGTAAATACCTTAAGATGTTAAGTAATAGGACAAATTTCCTTGTGGGTCCCCAGAAAACTATTATCCTGTATTCTCACCTACTTTGCTACCATACATATATATATATATATATATATATATATATATATATATATATATATATATATATATATATATATATATATATATAAAGTAAAGGATGTCCAAAAGTCTCTTTAGACTACAATAAAAAAAGAAATACAAAAGCCCTGGATGAGATATCTTAATAAGATTTTTACCACATTGCATGAAAGAGGTAGTGTTAAATGAAACCCCTAGAATAGCTATTGCTTTAGAAAAGCATAATATATGCAATGGTTTATTGAAATGGATACACAGACGAAGTGATACTGTTGAATTAAATATGGGAAAGAGCCGCTGTCACGTTCGCCAATCGGCGCAGGGCTTAAGAAATCTATGGAGACTAGGGCCAGTGTAGGATAAAGGGAAGTGTAGACGACCAACATTTGAGGAAAATATCGATTGTGTAAGACAAGCTTTCGATATTTGTTCTACAAATTCCATTCGTACTGCTGCTCTCAGATACAACAACCACGTTCAACATTGCAAAAGTTCCTATGCAAAGACACGGGACACCAGTGATGTCAAGGAAAATACCACTGATGCCATTGCCTCTATTGATGAGGATATGGCTAGAAC
>NC_090750.1:36009704-36027204 GCF_036898095.1 Palaemon carinicauda | reverse complement strand
GAATGTATAGAATCCGATCCAGCTGCAAGAAGAGGTTTAGGTGGCACTGGAGGTCTGCTTATCTCTTTTCGCTTGGAGGAATTAGGTAAAAAGATAACTTGCCGCTTGTCACGTACCTGCAAAAAGAGCAATAGGTTGGAAATTATATAAGAGTAAAACTACAGAAGCAAGATGATATTGTTTAGCAGATAAATATGATCAAAATGTACATATCATTAATAAGAGTACATAATCTAGGAATATAGCATTGGGGATACATGTTGATTTCGTGTAGAAAAAGCCCTTTTTAAAGTTCGGGGGGGGGGGGCAGTCATATTCTATAAAAAAAGAACAGATTCTTAAGAACGTTGGTATAAAAATCATGTTTAAGTAGAATAGTCGTAGAAAAAAATATGTCATGAAGTTTAAAATAATGCTGTAGGAAATAGAAATAAATAGCCTTATAAAATAAGGGTAAAAAGTGAGTAGTAGCTAGTGAAATCCGAAGTCCTACTACTGTACATAAAAAAAAAGAGAACAGATATTTCATAATATCAGGATGAAATGCATGTTTTCACTAGAAAACAGCAAAGACTTAGCGGCGTTTGTTTGCAAACTTGGGCTACATGCTACAATCTAAGATAAAAACAAGTGTGAATTCTCTACAACATGAGATTGAAAGCTATAGGAAAAGCATAAAATTGCTTCTGATTTCAAATCGGTTGTTAAAACACCAGAAAGCATATTAAATCCTTTATTATTTGGGACCAAACTGCTCTATTATTATTATTATTATTATTATTATTATTATTATTATTATTATTTTTATTATTATTATTACTAGCTAAGCTACAACCCTAGCTGGAAAAGCAAGATGCTATAAGCACAAGGGCTCCAATAGGGAAAAGTAGCCCCGTGAGGAAGAGAAACAAGGAAAAATAAAATATTTTAAGAACAACACCACCACCAAAATAAGCATTTCCTATATGAACTATAAAAACTTTAACAAAACAAGAGGAAGAGAAATAAGACAGAATAGCGTGCCCGAGTCTTACCTTTATAGGGACACCCTCGGGATAGATATCCTGCAGTTCAGTTGGGAAGAATCCATCTAAGATATCCTGCAAGAACTGGCGGGTCTTGACAGTCTCGAAGCTACGGAAACCTCCGTCGTTGACCACTACTCCATTCTTGTAGAGAGTCAGCTGCAAGCTTTCCCCTGCCTGATCTCAACAGTAAAAACAATTCTAAATATAAGTTCTGGTTTTATCTTGTCACTGTTTAGAAAAAACTACAGTTTTACTTATGCTAGAATTATTGGGCCAAGCGATATCATAGCATTCATCTGCTTGAACTACAGAATAGATAATGTAAGCTAATTGTTTCCTCCCAAATTCAGACAGATTAACTACTCTAAGAATTATTTTTGCTTTGAATTCAATGACATTTGGTCTCTAAAATTGATAATATCGTTATAAGTCTTATGTAAAAGTGACTAAATCCTACGATAAGATGATGCTAATACGTTCCATTTTCATTACATGAATATTTGATTGTTAAATTATCTATATTAGCAAGAGCTGAAAAAAAAATTCTAGAATGACAAAACCAGAGCTAAGAGAGCATGAAGTACATAAGGCATTTAGGGCGCTGAAACAAAAATGAAAAAGCATCTGCTATTTACTGACAGACAATTAAAGACAGCTAAAGCAAAATAGAATAAAAACAAACTACTTAAATTCTCACCTTTGGAACATAAGCCAGCTAACACACAACTGCATACATAAAGAGATCACACAAAGTAAGAACTTTTTTAAAATACTAAGTAACTTAATTTAGACCAACAGCAAATTTACGAACCAATTAACAGGTTAATGAGCCTTTGTTGGTGCTTTGGACGGACCAGGTCAGTAATTAGGATTTGGTAACTTTAAACCAAGGCAATATATATAGCTATATCTATACATGTATTCAGGAAGAACAGATAGAGCTAGTAAAGAAGGAATAAGAATGATGATGACACCAAGAGCAGAGCAAGCATTAACTGAGTGGAGAGCTGTAAATAGTAGATTGTTACTTGCAAAGTTCAAAACAAAGCAGTGCAATATGAGTATTATAATTTGCTATGCACCAACAAATAATTCACCTGAAGAAAGGAGAGATAAATACTACAAACCACACAGAGTAATGTATGAGATCCCAGAGAGAGATATGACAATTGTGATTGGTGACTTCAATCTTAAAGTCGGAAGGAATAATCAAGGGATAGAGAATGTGATGGGTGTCGAGGAGCATATTTCATAAGTTTCTGTTCAACAATCAATCTTGTCATTGGAAGTACTCTTCTCTAGAACAATGACGTCCACAATTATACATGGACTTCACCATGTGGCAATTACAGAAATCAAATATATCACATGGCCATTAATATAGAGAGAAGGAGGACTCTGAGGAATTTATGAAGCTATAGAAGTGCAGTTATTGTTAGTGATTACCAAATCCTCCTTGCCACACTGAAAGCACCCAACAGAAATGTAAACAGAATGCCTAAGTTTGATAGAACTAAGCTTCTAGAAGACGAGCACAGAGAAACATTTGCAATTGGATGTAGGAATCAATTTGGAGTCTTAGAGACTTTAAGGGACGAAGAGCAGATAACTAATGAAGAATGGTGTGATATTAAGAACATATATCGGTCAGTTGGTAGTGAAGTTTTTCGGCATGCAGATACAAGGTGAAAACCATGGACATCAAATGATACTTGGGATACTATAAAAAGAAAACAAAGAGAAAAATTGATTGTTGAAAGTTTTCGAGGAAATAATTAAAATTACAGGGTAGAGCATGCTAAGTATTTCCTGTATTGATAGCGAGGTCAAAAGAAAAACCAGAAATGACTGGAAAGAATAACTAGAAAGTAGAGCAGAGGAAGCTGACAAAGCTATGAATTCAGGGAGTGGCTATGGTGTTAAAATCGCCCATCAATGAAATCTCTATTGGGGCAAAGAAAAAGAAGCATATACCTATCAAAAAACAGAGATAGATCTATTGTAACAACAGAAGATGAAGAAAGACAACGTTGAATTGAAAACTTTAGTGGGGCTATGAATAGGAGGTACGAAGGGAATAATTTGACTGCTATACCTGAAACTGATGAAGACCTTGATGTGCCCATGAAGGAATTCAGTGTGTGAAGTCGAAGCTATCATTAAAAAATAAAGAGATGAAAGTTCCTGGATACGAGGGAATGACTACCGACATGATTTTGGCTGAAAATGAAGTAACCCCCAGAATACTTACAAGATTATTTTGTAGAATGTGGCATGAAGAGGCAAAACCTGATGAATGGGAGTTAAAGGTGTTGGTGAAAAAAAAAAAAAAGAGACCAGACTTATTGCAATAATCACACTTACGTCACTTGTTATGAAATGATTTAGTATGCTCATATAAAAGAGACTAGAGAAAAAGATCGATGAAAAGTTGAGAGATGAACAAGTAGGATTTCGAAAGGGTAAAACTTGTACTGGCCAAAATTTCAGTTTGAGACATACAGCAATGAATAGAATATAGAAGTCCACTTTCATGGGATTTGTGGACTATGAAAAAGCCTTTGACAGTGTTCCCAGGCCAATGTTGTAGAGAGTCCTGCGTTCTGGAATTCCTCTTTAATACGTGAATTTGATAAAGTCTGTTCATGAGCATAGCAAGTGCAAACTTTCTGTTAATGGAGTCCTTTAAAATGAATTTCCAGTGAACAGCAGAGTACTCAAGGGAATACGTTGCCATCTATGTTGTTTATACTCCTCATGGATTTTGTAATGCGTAGAACAGTCAGAGATGGTGGAGAAGGATTGGACTGGATTGGTGAAAGGAAATTAGCATACCTAGAGTATGCTGATGATGATGTCATTATTAGCAGAACACCACAGTATTGGCAATGTTTGCTTACCAGAATGCATGAAATATCACTCGAAGTTAGACTCAAGATAAATAGAAGAGAGACAGAGATGATGAGAACGGTGGATGTAATGGAAGAGGAAATATCATTGGAAGGATAAAGGATTAATGAGGTAGAATCCTTTAAGTATCTAGGAACTATGATCTCCAATACAGGGTCTTTAGAATTAGAGTTTAGTGAAAGATTGAAAAAGCAAATTAGATAATGGCTAAGTTAAGTAAAATTTGGAAATCAAATCGCCTGAAATTACTTATAAAAATCAGACTATATATCAGTTCAGTGAGATTGGTGTTACTCTATGGACATGAGTCATGGTATGACAACGAAACAATCTACAATAGATTTAGTAGATTTGAGAACTAGGAACTCAGAAGGATATTGGGAATTAAAGGACAGGACATGATTAGAAATGAAACTATAGGAGAGATTACTCGAGTGCCATATGAGGGTGAAATCATTATGAGGGGTAGATGGTGATGGTTTGGATATACTCTTCGAACTCCCCAAGAGCGATTAGTTCACCAAACGTTTAGCTGGGCTCCACAAGGCACTAGAAGAGTTGGAAGACCCAGTCCTACATGGATGAGGAGTATGAAACGTGAAGTAGAAGATAATGAGATGATGATGATGATGATGATGATGAAATATTTACTATAGCTCAATATTCCCAATGAAGAAAATATGTAGTGGTCCTGGCGTATTTACAGTATTGTTATTTTGATATTGATATCCAAAATTGCCCTTTTCCCGGTGATGGAGTTATAAAATAAACTTGGTTTATTCTGCTAGCTAAAGTATGAAAAGACGATATTTAGTATCTAAATTTTATACACACACACACACACACACACACACATATATATATATATATATATATATATATATATGTATATGTATATATATATATGTATATATATATATATATATATATATATATATATATATATATTTATTTATATATACATATATAAATATATATATGAATATATATATATATATATATATATATATATATACAAATATGTGTGTGTATCTGTCTGTCTATCTGTATGTGTTCATGCATATAAACAAACAATCTATCCGTATATAAAAGTAATAAACTTTAAACGTGGAGTAAATTATTCATACAAGTAACAATAGCTACTGTGATCATGCAAGAATGAAACTGTGTTTTGAATATGTTAAAGAATATAATTAAAACGGAATTACATTGATACGGAATTCATTTTTATCAAACACTTTTCAATAATCAAAGGCATTCAGACTAAGTATTTTTTATTTGGTTCTATATCTGATGCTGGAGTCATTTCTCACCTGTTGACCTACCTAAGCGACGCTACCAGATCTCCTTACCGTAAGTTGAAACCGCTTCCCGTATTTCTATCGACTGATTTGGGCCTCGGAAATGGGCTGATATCAAATTACAGGTATTCAGGTGGCTCTCATCTCAGTATCTTCTAAGTTACATTTAGACAGGAATCTCATATGGGAGGTAACTACAGGGAAATAAGGATATTTGCCCGTCACTACCTTTTATGAGGTGATGAATGATATTTAAAAATGTACTCAAAGAACTTTCTTACCTTAGAAGTCCGCAAAAAGAGCTACCATTTACATATACAGTATAGATATCTTTTCATCTCTCTCTATCTCTCTCTCATTTCGCTTTCTCTCTATCTCTCTCTCTCTTTATCTTTCTCTCTTTCTAGCATAAAAAAAAAAATTTTAACAGCCCAGCCTTACCCTTGAACTCCAGGCGATTTTGGTTTCTCTGCCATGATCAGCTGGCCGAATCCGGTATCGATTTGAGTTTGCTTGTAACTAATAGTAGAAAAGCAGTTATGAAATTAGAACTTTGATCATCATTCTTCAGTGCGTTTTCTTTTTTGTCTCCATTATGAACAGATCACATTATCATTGCAAAAACAAACTACGGTATACAGCCAACAGCAGCAAAGATAATCTACAAGTGTGCAACATACTAGAAACAATCGTAGATAAGAAAAAAAACCTGCAGGAGCTTATAGGCATTTCTACATTTAACCCAGTGGGACAAAGCCTGTAGAAGCTGGGAACTACTACATATGGCAGCAGGAGTTAGGAAGTACTTCACAAATATCAGCATAAGCTAAAAGTTACTTCTACACGCGTCAGCGGGAGTTAGGAGCTGCTTCTACATATGGCATCAGGAGCTATGAGGTACTTCCACACATGTCAAGAAGAACTATTACATACTTTTACACGCAGCAGTAGGGTTCATAAGCTATTTCCATGTATTGAGCAAAAGTTATCCACTACATATATTGATCTCAGAAGGACCTTTAACCTATAATTTTACACATCTACAACAATAGGTTCTCTAAACTACCACTACAACTGAAATCGTTAACTACAGGACCAAATGCTCAAAAAGCTCATAATTAAAGGTACTGACCTCAGCTGCAGCGTCTCCTTGGGCCATTATGTTGAGTTCGGTTATAGCTGCCAGCAGCTTCTCATAGTCCAAGCTAAAGGGCTCTGCCTCTGAAGATATACTGCGAGAAGTAGATTCTGCCACGACCCTGCGCACCTCTCGGTTCTTGTGGTTCCTGGTGAGGAAGTTACAACAATTCATTGGATACATTCCTCAAATAAGTTTATCATTCAATACTTTGCCTTATTCTATCCTCAACAGAGTAGTCATATTTTCTTTTTTTATAAAACATCATGTATGAATTTTGATTAGTTCTATTTTTACCAAACTAATTAGAAAGAAGCCTGAGTATCAGAATATATCAGAAATTTGGTTAAAGATAGTCAAAAAGAAATATGCTCTTTTTCACAAAAGCAAAAAATGAAATTGAACTCACTGACCACGTAGTAATGTAATTACAAGATGCAACCATATCTAAAAAAAAATATCACGATGTCTATTTAAGTCCTAATCTGCTAACTCTTGATGTCATTCTTCAATGAGGTTCGAAGAAGATTTAAAAAGGAAATTAAAGATCATCAATGATTCACTAATACCCCTTTTTACGTCGGTTTGGCTGACCTTAGTTGCAACTTTGCATCGCTTATCTTTAAATACTAATGTAAAAATAAATTTACATTGCACAATTTTATGAGGGCTTACATCGGTTTCTCTGTGGCACAATAATGAAAAAAGCCTAAAAAAAAGCAGAATTCTATTTATAAAATTCGTGAGCCCATACATTCAATAAGAAAATAGTAGTAGTATATATAGTATTTTGATACGAAAAAAAAAATTAGTATACATAGTATACAGAGAAAATTTTATAAATACTTATCAAAACAAACATTTGATACGTCTGATAACATTTACTTCAATCATGCTTGAATGCGGATATGTACAGTTAGAATCAAAAGAACGCAGATACCCGGGGGAAATCTTTCGTCAGATGTCTCTAGTGTTCCCATGACAAAACAGAGAAGGTGTTGCTCTTCTTACTACTACTATGAAATGGGCGGAACCCTCTCCAACCTTAACGAATCAAAGACAGCAAAAGGGTGTTTTTGCTAGTAAAAGCATTAAAATTTTACAAATCGAGTTGCCATATTTCATTCTGTTTTATCATTTGACGTTTCGAATATCCACAGCAAATACTGAATACACACATACACACACATGTATATATATATATATATATATATATATATATATATATATATATATATATATATATATATATATATCTTCTTTCTTCTTCTTCCCAGCTTTATCCCTATTCGGGGTCGCCGTTTCTAATGAGTCTCTTCCATCTCCCTCTGTCCTGTGTCATTTCCTCCCATACTCCCTTCTCCCTCATATCATCTCTAATGCAATCTCTCCACCTGGTCTTAGGTCTTCCTCTCCTTCGTGTTCCATCCACCTCCACGTCCATCACTTCTCTTGCCATGTGTTGCCCTTCTCTTCTCATCAGGTGGCCATACCATCTTAACCTTGCCTCTTGCACTTTCTTTGATGCCTCAGTGACTTTTACTGTACCCCTAATATGTTCATTTCTAACCCTGTCCTTTTTGGTTACTCCACTCATCCACCTAAGCATCCTCATCTCGGTTACGTTCAACTTTCTACCCTCTGTTTTCTTTAGGGGTGCTGCTTCCAATCCATATGTTATTGCTGGTCTGACCACTGCCTTGTGCACTCTGCCCTTCAATCTTATAGGGACTTTCCTATCACATATGATACCAGACACCTTCCTCCAGTTGTTCCAACCACACTGAATCCGGTTGTTAATTTCCTCTTCCATGTTCCCCCCATTGTCGATCACTGAACCAAGGTACTTGAATTTATGAACCCTTTTGATGTTTCCTCCGCCTAATTTGATTGTTGTTTGCTGGTCGCCATCCATCTCGGTTGTCATATACTCTGTCTTCTTCCTGCTTATTCTTAAACCTCTACTCTCCAAGGCATATCTCCATCTTTCTAGTTTCCCCTCCAGTTCTTCCCTGTTCTCGGCTACCAAGACTATATCATCTGCATAGAGCAGACACCATGGTGGCTCCTCCCTGACATCCTCTGTTAACACATCCAAGACGATGTTAAACAGGAGTGGGCTTAGAGCAGATCCCTGATGTAGCCCGACTCCAACTTGGAAATTTTCTGTTCTTCCAACTGTAGATCTGACGCTGGTCTTTACATTTCTATACATCTCCCTGATCATTCTGACATACTTCTCCATCACTCCTCTCTCCCTGAGACATCTCCATATTTCCTGTCGTGGTACTCTGTCATATGCCTTCTCTAGGTCTATAAAGGCCATATGCAAGACCTTTTGCTTCTCTCTGTACTTTTCCATAATTTGTCTCAAAGCGAAAATACCATCCACAGTACTAAGCCCCTTCATGAATCCTAGTTGCTGTCTACCGATGGAAACTTGCTGCCGTAATCTTCCATCCATAATTCTTTCAAATACCTTCAGTGTATGTGACATGAGTTTTATTCCTTGATAATTTTCACAACACTGTATGTCCCCTTTCTCTTTGAATATTGGGATTAATATACTTTCCCTCCATTTTTCGGGTATATATATATACATATGTATATATATACATACATATATATATATATATATATATATATATATATATATATATATATATATATATATATATGTATGTATGTATATATATCATGAATCCGCAAAATCATGTAGACATTATTGGAGTATCGCAGATAAACAATTCCTTCCGTTAACAGTTACATTAGATTATTTCGACATTAGTCTTGTTCAAGTCACCGATGAAAGAAAAAGTACTTTCAGATATGGTTCGATGTAAAATAATAATAAAAAAACACCATACATGAGTTATGCCGGCTTAAATGACATTCAGAGAGAGAGAGAGAGAGAGAGAGAGAGAGAGAGAGAGAGAGAGAGATTCGGCCTGAATACATCGTTTTTAATATATTTGTAGTACGTTGGTCAAAATTCCCCCGTAACTTTTTGAGTTAGGTTGGTGATAAACAAATAGACAGAGGTGAAAACATGTCCTCCTTGGCGGAGGTAATAAAAATAATAATAATAATAATAATAATAATAATAATAATAATAATAATAATAATAATAATAGTAATTGGGCTAAAACGTAAAATTTGAGAGTTCTGACGAGGTGAATATTCGGCCGCGCACTGAGCCCTTTTATAATTTAGAATTGCAAGATATTTCTTTGGATTTATTAAATGTAATTAGTTCTTACCTTCTAAATTCCTGGAATTTATCCATTTATTCAAACCTACCGAAATCTTGCAACCCTTCCAGAAACAACATTATTACTTCCATTCTTGCCTGTTTCTCTTTCAACAATTCCAACTCTTAGTGAGATAAAGATTCACTTCAAGAACATCATGGCTCTAGAGTCTAGAGAATTGAACTTGTAATGTTTCTCAAGATGATATTTATTTTGAAATTGATTTTTATGTAAGTGGGGGATATAAACATATATAATACACACACACAAACATACATACACACACACACACACATATATATATATATATATATATATATATATATATATATGATAAATTTTGACAGTGGGAAGGGGGAAGTCCCACCCTGCCAGCGGGAAGGGGGGAGCCCCACCCTGCCAGCGGGAAGGGGAGAGGCCCGCCCTGCCAGCGGGAAGGGGGAGCCCCGCCCTGCAAGCTGGAAGGGGGGAGCCATGCCCTTCCAGTGGGAAGGGGGGAGCCCCGCCCTGCCACCGGGAAGGGGGGAGCCCCGCCCTGTCAGCGGGAAGGTGGGAGCCCCACCCTGTCAGCGGGAAAGGGGGAGCCCTGCCATGCCAGTGGAGGGGGGAGCCCCGCCCTGCCAGCGGAAAGGGGGAGCCCCGCCCTGCCAGCGGAAAGGGGGGGGAGCACTGCCCTGCCAGCGGAAAGGGGGGAGCCCTGCACTGCCAGTGGGAAGGGGGGATCCCCGCCTTGCCAGCGGGAAGGGGGGAGCCCCGCCCTGCCAGCAGGAAGGGGAGAGCCCCGCCCTGCCAGCGGGAAGGGGGGAGTCCTGCCCTACCAGCGGGAAGGGGGGAGCCCCACCCTGCCAGCGGGAAGGGGAGAGCCCCGCCCTGCCAGCGGGAAGAGGGGAGTCCCGCCCTGCCAGCGGGAAGGGGGGAGCCCCGCCCTGCCAGCGGGAAGGGGGGAGCCCCACCCTGCCAGCGGGAAGGGGTGAGCCCCGCCCTGCCATCGGGAAGGTGGGAGCCCCGCCCTGCCAGCGGGAAGGGGGGAGCCCCGCCCTGCCAGCGGGAAGGGGGGAGCCCCGCCCTGCCAGCGGGAAGGGGGGAGCCCCGCCCTGCCAGCGTGAAAGGGGGAGACCCTCCGGGCTAGCAGGAGGGGGGCCAGCCCCGCCCAGCCAACAATAGAGATCTACTGTATCTAGCTTATTTTTTAAAAAAAACATGAAGGTTGGAAAGAGGAAAGCAGTCATGAAAAGCAAAACCAGAATCTTGAAGACTTCTTTCTCTCTTTGAGGAAGAAGAAGTCTTCAAGATTTTTGCTTTGAAGACTTCTTTCTTCTAAGAAGAAAGGGATCAACAAAAAGTGGAATCAGGGAGGCAGTCATGAAAACAAAACAAGACATTTTTGTCAAGAGCTTTGAATTGAAAGTCATTAGCATCTTTTCCTCATAATTGCGCTCAATTTAATGCCTAACGGCAAGCGCCCAAAGATAAGTGGGTTTCATCTAAAATCATTAACATCCGAATCTTGAAGACTTCTTGTTCCTCTCCATGAGTAAGAAGAAGTCTTCAAGATTCTTGTTTTGAAGACTTGTTCTTCCTCATGGAGAGAAAGAAGGTCTTCAAGATTCTTCTTTTGAAGACTTCTTTCTTCTGAGAAGAAAGGGGTCAACGACAAGTGTAATCAGGAAGGCAGTCATGAAAAGCAAAACAAGAATCTTGAAGATTTCTTCCCTCTCTCCATGAGGAAGAGGAAGTCTTCAAGATTCTTGTTTTGAAGACTTCTTCTTCCTCATGGAGAGAAAGAAGAGGTCTTCAAGATTCTTGTTTTGAATACATCTTTCTTCTAAGACGGAAGGGATCAACGACAAGTGGAATCAGGAAGGCAGTCATGAAAAGCAAAACCAGAATCTTGAAGACTAATAACTGATTCATTTGAAAGGATTCGGACAGTAAATACAGGAAGAGGAGGGAGACAGGAAGGAGAATAGGAGAGAAGAAATAAAGAAAAAGTCTTCAAGATTCTTGTTTTGAAGACTTCTTTCTTCTAAGAAGAAAGGGGTCAACGACAAGTGTAAACAGGAAGGCAGTCATGAAAAGCAAAACAACAATCTTGAAGACTTCTTCCTTCTCTCTATGAGGAAGAAGAAGTCTTCAAGATTCTTGGCTTGAAGATTTCTTCTTCCTCATGGAGAGAAAGAAGAAGTCTTCAAGATTCTTGGTTTGAAGAAATCTTTCTTCTAAGACGGAAGGGATCAACGACAAGTAGAATCAGGAAGGCAGTCATGAAAAACAAAACAAGAATCTTGAAGACTAATAACTGATTTCTTTGAAAGGATTCGGACAGTAAATACAGGAAGAAGAGGGAAACAGGAAAGAGAACGGGAGAGAAGAAATAAAGAATCCGAAAAGGAGAACTAGTTATTATTTGTTGATCACTTTACAATTGTGCGGATTTGAAATGAGAAATATGGAATACAGATGCATTTCCAAATCGGACTCAAATTGTCATTCATCTTGAGCAGGATTGTTAGAAAAGATAAAAAGAAGGTTTTAATCGTTTTATTGATCAACCCAAATTTGCAAGATTTTATCACCAACTTGCCTCCGAGGCAATGAAAAAGGAAACATGATTTGGGTGATGCAGAAAATGCTTTGTTGAAAGTTAAGAGAATTATTGATTCTGCGACTTTGGAAGAAAATCAAAATACATCGTCTAAAAGGAATCAACGACAAGTGGATTCAGGAAGGCAGTTATGAAAAGCTAAACAAGAATTTTCAAGACTAATAATTGATTTATTTGAAAGGATTTGGACAGAAAATACAGGAAGAAGAGGGAGACAGGAAGGAGAACGGGAGAGAAGAAATAAAGAATCCGAAAAGGAGAACTAGTTATTATTTGTTGATCACTTTACGATTGTGCGGATTTGAAATGAGAAAGTAAAGTACATAATGTTGAAGATCCAAAAATAAAGATTGTGCAGAATAAGGCGGAAACTACACAGAAGTAGAAAATATTGAAGGACCAGAGAAAGCTAAAATTCTTCAATCTGAAGTAATTTTTTTTTCCTCTTAAAGGAAGAACTTCTAAGGAGAGACACTCCAATTGGACGTCTTCCTGTTAGCACGTGCTTATAAGAAAAATAATTATCTAGGACCGACGAAGGAACGGGTTTGGGATCGGAGATTTTTGTTTTACTGCGCCCGGATTTGAACTTCTGGTTCCAGCTTCGGTCGTCATTTTGTGTCAGACTCATCATCATCTGCCTGTCATCAGTGTTCGTGTCATCCACTACAAGTAACAGCTTTTAAAAGATACAACCAGCGCTCCGTTCCCCTTACGGGCTGCCAACAGAAGGGGCCGTGGTCTGCCCTGTATATAGGCGGGTCAATCTAAATCATCATCATCAGGAGAGGCAATTTGAGACTCGAGACCTCTTACGGTCATTATAAAAAGGATATTTTAATTGCAAAGGGATCAATGGTTCAATTGGGTTCCGTCGTTATGAAATGACTTCAAGATGTTTGTCAAAAGAAATTCGGCCAAGAAGCACAACGGCAGGAGTAGAGGAACTGGCCAACGAACATTATGAGGAAAGAGTTTGTTGCCCTTTATCAGGACCCCTAAAAGATTGATATAGAATCGGGACGTCAAAACGAAAGTTAGCTTACGGGAAGAGTAGGAACGGGGTACCTTCACACGCGCCCACATGTATATATATATATATACATATATATATATATATATATATATATATATATATATATATATATATATATATATATATATATACATATATATATATACATATATATATGTATGTATATATATATATATATATATATATATATATATATATATATATATATGTGTGTGTGTGTGTGTGTTTGCTGGGTATTATTTTCTTACCTGTTACTATGTTGCTAATTTCTATGATAAATTAATTCATGGGGTAATAAAACATTATAGGGGAATTCGTATAATTACGTTTAGATATAGCTGACCATAACAGACAGTAAGTAGAGTATTGAGAAACTAGGTCTTCCTCATTCCTTTTTTCCTATGGAATTAAGACACTCTTCATGGATGTTGATGCTTAAGGAGGTGTAGACCCAAATGCTATTTTTCCTTCGTTTTTTATAAAGACCACAGTTTTTTTAGCTCTTAAGTTGTCTGCTATTTTCTTCAAGTTATCAAATTATATATATATATATATATATATATATATATATATATATATATATATATATACATACATATATATATATATATATATATATATATATATATATATATATATGTTTATTATAGTCACAAAAGGAGAACTGGGTTTGTTTTTCCTTTTTCCTTTCATGGCTTTAATACTTGAATACCTTATGCTCATCGCGTGTTAGCTTATGTGATTTCCACACACACACACACACGCACACACATACACACACACACATATATATATACATATATATATATATATATATATATATATATATATATATATATACATATATATATATACAGTATATATATACTGTATATACATTATATATATATACATATATATATATATTTATATATAATGATAAATTTTGCACATGTAGACGTGTTTTTCATATTTATAGAAGCCTTATATTAAACTCCCTTAATATCTGGATTCTCTCTATACCTCGGGATCAGAGAACTAAGGGGGAATCAACCCAAGAGATAATAGCTTCTGGACGGCCGGGGAATCGAACCCTGGTCCGAGAAACTGGCACGAAAATTGGTATTACATACACACACACACACACACACACACACACACACACACATATATATATATATATATATATATATATATATATATATATATAATGTGTGTGTGTTTTGTATTTACAGTGGATATTTCAGACGTCAAATAATAATAAAGAATTGAAATATGGCAACTTGATTTGTAACTTTTGTATGCTTTAGGTAACAAAGACAGCCCTTTACTGTATTTGGTTCGCTAAGGTTGGAGAAGGCTCCGCCCATTTCGTAGTAGTAAGAAGAGCAACACCTTGTCTGTTTTGTCATGGGAACACTAGAGACATCTGACGAAAGTTTTCCCCAGAGTGTCGGCGTTCTTTTGATTCTAACTGTACTTCATCCCAACTGAAGCGCGGTTGGCTTCTTTGCTGTAAGTCGAACAATTATTTTTTTTTAATATTTATTAACAGCAGGCTATGTATAATGACTAATATGTGATTTTGAAAAAAAAATAAGTTGGAATATTTCTTTAATTAACTAAAAAAAAAAAATCATATAATAAAAAAAATTGAAGGAAATGAGTCTCTAATATCCTCTTGCTTGTTTCATCTATAAGGCCTACTGCCTACGAGCTTTAGTTGTTCACAAGTGTTGGTTCCAGGATCCGGAGAAGTTCTTCTCTGAATCCTGGTTCATTCGTGTAACACGTACGCATCGAAGTTACCATTTTATATTTTGGTAATATTTACAGATTTTAGTCATGACCTCCTGGAAAAGTAAAGGTAACGATTCTAAGCTTTATATTACAACGGTGAAAATAAATTGGACGGGATTAAGGCATTTGTAAAAGGAGAAAACACATCAACATTGTGTGTACCTTAGGTCTGGCTCAGACGTGGTGTCTGCCATTATCAAGGACAAAGACCGCATTGTTTAATAAGTTACAGAAAAGACTCCGTCATCTAATACCTGTACCATCAATGCAAAGAGAGGCACAATTTCTGATGAAATAAAACAGTTACTACATCTTTGGACAGAAAAACATATGCATAAATGGATTTATACGATTCAAATACTGATCCAAGAGAAGGTCAAGTTTTTGTTTGACGACTTACGTAAAAAACTTCCCTATGAAAAGGACACTTCATACACCAAAATTTTCTGTGACTTAATTAATTAAAAAAGTGTTTAAACTTGCACAAAATTAGAATTAGGGAGAGTCTTCAGCAGCTGATACTGTTGCGGCCAAATAATTTCCTGTCTAGTTTAATCCATTGGAAGAAAAAACAGTGGCCGGGTACAAGGTAGCAAAAACCAGGCTAACATTAATGTTAGGAAGTAGCAACTCCAGCGATTCCAAGCTGAAGTTGTTGTTATGCTGGGATCACACTTGAGCGATCAGAGGAGATATGGAAAAATTCCGAAAATTTGAATATCACAGGCACTCTCATGCAATATTTTAGCACACATTTCTCGAAACGCAGGACATCGTGGTATACACTACTCATAATGCGGAGTAGGCGACCAGGGGAGATGCACACTGCAGGCACAGAGCAATAAGGGGGATACATGGGGATACATCGCCATACGATAGAACAACGCTGTATATGTGATCCTATCGCAGAGGGCACGTTTTGACATCTCAATTGGTTAGACACTCAGTGATAGTGATCTTTGTGTACGTGAAATACATGCGATACGGATTGCGGCATGCGTGATTCACGGGAGTCCTATATGTAAAAAGGCACCGTCACTGGGGAAATATGACTGTGAACACACAGTGTATTGAACATGGATTTACTAGATCTCATAAAAGAAGACACCGTTGATAATAATTATAATAATAATAATAATTATAATAATAATGATAATAATAATGGTAATTATAACAATTATTAATGATAATAACAATAATAATAATAATAATAATAATAATAATAATAATAATTATTATTATTATTATTACTATTAATAATAATAATAATAATAATAATAATAATAATAATAATTATTATTATTATTACTATCAATAATAATAATAATAATAATAATAATAATAATAAGACGACTGGTGATGGCGTGGCGCAGCTCCCACCTTAAATACCAGCGCTGAACGCATGTGCAGTCATGCATGTTGCCACTCTCCCATAGGGAGATATATTGCATATATATAGTTTGGAGATGATTAGGTTTGCAATAACGGCAAAACAGAACACAGATAATGTGATGCATTATCTCCTTGCACGTGTTGTATTGCAAGTGCTCGACCATCATCGCACACTAGATGAAAAAATGGAGCAGGTTTCAATTTTTCCGCTAGTGTTGCGACTCGGTGTGGCAACCTGGGATGTATCGCACACTTGACGATGCTCATCTCGGTCCGTGGGATTCTGCGCGAAACACACCCAGGATGAATGGGGATGTGTGGCGATATGCTCAAAATTTTGCTAAAATCAACATCTCAGCGCATCGCCATGGCCGTATTGCCCAAGTTTGATCCCAGCCTTAGTCTATCATTCCCTTAATCCTCGGGGCCTTAAAAACATCTAAAAGCCAACGCTTCCTGTCACCAAGGGCATTTTCAAAGAATGGTTCAATGGTTATTCAATACCAGTATTTCAGGATTATTGCAAGGAAAAAAAAAACAAAAGAAAAAAACTTCCCTATAAGGTTATACTGATCCTTGACAATGGACATCACGCTTATCTGAATGACCTGCACCCAATTGTTAGCATCGTTTTCTAGACCTGACACTACGTCTTTCATTAAAAAATTGGCTTAAGTGTCAAAGCTTTCTTCAAGCAGTACTGTCATGATGTTCCTTACGTCAATCGATTATTGTTACGTCGGTATATGATGTTTTGAACATTCATATTTTTTGAAAGACTTGTATTAGTTATCAAACAATTTTAAGCATCAGTGATCCTTAGACTGAAAGAACTCAAACAGCAATGAATGGAGTATGGAAGAAACTGTACCCTCACTTCATTTCTAATTTCATAGGTTTTGATGACCCAGTAAAAAACGTACTGAAGAGTTTGATATCTCTTACTGGGGAATTTTAGGAGTTAGAAGAAGATTCTGAGACATTGCTTGAAGCTCACAAGTAACCACTGACTATTGAGGAATTGTTAGAGTTAGAGCAACAACAGAAAATTGAAGATTGT
>NC_090750.1:35999704-36004704 GCF_036898095.1 Palaemon carinicauda | reverse complement strand
TCACGATTTGCAGATGACCTAGTTGTGTTTAGTGAATCATGTGAGAAGTGGTAAAAGATGATAAAAGATTTGAACAGAAAAAGCAAAAATGTAGGATTTGAAATTAATATTAGTAAATCTAAGATAATGCTCATTGAAAATGCAGAGATATTAAATGAGTTATGGATAAACCTCTGAAGAATATTAGTGAATATACGTACTTAGGACAGACAGTAAGTGTTTCCCCAGGACACGGGACCGAAGTTGAAAGAAGAATAAGCATGGGATGGAGAGTATTGGTAAACAAAATGAGATTATGAAAAATAAAATGCCACTTCATCTAGAAAGAAAAGTATTTAATTAGACTGCCCTATCAGTATCAATTAAGCATAAAAAATCTTAGAGCCTTGCTAAATTCTTAGAACATAAACTAGTTACGACTCAAAGTGTTATGGAAAGAACCATGATGGAAATAACACTAAGAGGCATAAAAAGAGCAACATGGATAAAAGATGAAACTAAAATACAGGATATTCTGAGGCCTATGTTCTGTATTGGACTACTAATGGCTGATGATATATATATATATATATATATATATATATATATATATATATATATATATATATATATATATATATACATACATATATATATATATATATATATATGTGTGTATATATATATATATATATATATATATATATATATATATATATATATATATATATATATATATATATATATATATATATATATATTGATGTGTATCTTTGTACAAAATACTGCAGTTATGATAAAACAGCTATTGTCGAAGGAATTCGGACTTCCTTTCAAGGGCTTCCAGAGCTATATTCATAATGATTTCCAATAGGGTGAAGTCCCACGCACACCTTGGTGTTGATGATATTTGCTAGTAGGAAGTAGATGCCTGTTATATAAATAAATCAATCCTCAATGGTGATTCTGAACTTTCAAATGCGTATTTTCTCTTCAATATGGATTCCAGAAAAAGGTTTTCAAAATTGGAATTGATCTTTGCTTTGTTTCAAGGGAGTAACTTATACTAGATTCTAGCTCTTGGTGGAATTTTGTTCACTCAATACTGGTTGTTTTGAAATGCTAGCAATATTCGATTGATAATCCCTCTTTTTTTATTTTTTACCTGTACCTTTGGGTGACATACAGTTGTAATCTATATTGTACAGATTCAGCCATTATTCCTTACATGACTCATAAACATATTTACCTGGTATTTATAGTACTGATTACAGACTGCTCGAACCATTCTTTGAGAACATCGATTCCTATTGTTTCCTAAGACATTTATTTCTGCAGAGAGGGATTCATGAGTCATTTAGGTTGGTTCTTCGCGGTGAAATTAACTCAAACATAATTCAAGATAATTTAGAAATGGTGCAAATTACAAAACAAGGATCGATCTGTTTGACTTTTCCTATATGCCACTCAATTTTAGTATAGAAAATTCCCTAACCTTCGTGTATTTTCTGACTCGTATAATCTGGATTCTAAGAGACAATCTTAGTGAGCCTTTCTTGTTGAATTGAGAATACTGGCACTCCATTCTAGCTTTGACCAATTACATTTGACTAACTACCTGGTATTTCATTCACTGCTTCAATCAACAGAGGGACATTAAGATTTGCCAGCATGATCATAAAGAATACCGGGGTCATTTGGAATTGTATAGCAGGACTTCTAGCTATTGAGGCACACTGCTATACATACAGAAATATTACTTTGACACTTACCTCCTGTGTCTCTTTATGCGAACACGTGGGTGGGTTCTGGGTGTGTGTGAAGGTGTAACATTAGGGGTCGTGGCTTCCGAAGAAGAGTAGCTGCAAGAGGCGTTAACGGGATTGTCCAGTAAGTAAGTTCCTTCAGCTTCGCACCAAACCATTCCATATTCTCCCAGGAAACGCTGTGTGAAAAGAGTAAACCCTTCAGCTGGAAAATCAATTATAAATACAAGTGAAGATGTACATACAGACTTATTAACAGAAACTCATCTCAAAAAGCTTCCTTTACACTTTAGGTCTTCATTCAGCAAAACTTACTTCTCTCTCTCAAGGAAATGTTTTGTTGTAAACGCACGTGCTTGGCTTTAATTATGCAAATCAGGTCACCTGTTTCAGGATGGTGTTTGTTTTCATACATACACACATACACACACACATATATATACATATATATATATATATATATATATATATATATATATATATATATATTTATATATGTGTATATATATATATACATATATATATATATATTTATATTTATGTGTCTAAATTTATATATATATATATATATATATATATATATATATATATATTTATATATATATATATATATATATATATATATATATATATATATATATACATATATACATATATATATACATATATACATATATACATACATATATATATATATATATATATATATATATATATATATATATATATATATCATTGTGAGTATATGGGTTTTGTGTACATGCTTGTGCTTACCTCCATTTCCATTACTTGACGTTCAAGCTTGAGGCACTTATCTTCGAGTGAAGTCATCCTGTTGTCCTTGAGTGTGTCTAGGAAACCCACCTTACTGGTCATTGCATCCTCCTCTGCCCTCATGTACAACCTGGAAGTTAGTAATAAGGAATATTAAGTTTCTCTCCTGAATATTAGCGGCATGAAATAGGAAATTCAATATAGATCATATGTAAGAAGGAATTAGGAATCTTAATTATAAACGGCGGTAACAAAGACTGTGGAAAAAAGAAAGAAAAAAAAAACTTGAGTAACAAATAATAAGGAATAGAATTTTTGAATTTCAATTTCTGAACAGCAGAAACCAAGAACAAGGAACTGAATTTCTGAATATGATTAGTTGAATTAAAAAATAATACCCGAGACACCACAACTTTCCTTCATTTCTCTTGCAAATTGCAGCGAGTTGCAGCAATGATTTGAATAGATTCTATATT
This sequence comes from Palaemon carinicauda, assembly GCF_036898095.1. Taxonomy (NCBI): domain Eukaryota; kingdom Metazoa; phylum Arthropoda; class Malacostraca; order Decapoda; family Palaemonidae; genus Palaemon; species Palaemon carinicauda. Next base: position 36,001,709 of record NC_090750.1, on the reverse strand, counting down.
TCAAATTCATTTACTTTGAAATTAGTTTATTACAAAGACAAAAAATCTTTTTTTTCAGTATGGCATACTGAGTTATAAATTTAAGTGTTAAATATGTTTCCATTTTAACCGAACTCTAAACACGAGTAAATAATCATTTATGTTACTTCCAATAACGATATCAGAATTATTAAAGCAAAAATTATGTGGAAACAGTAAAATTATGATAAGATGAAACTGCTACTGTTTTCAAATATTCTTAATAATAGTCAAAAGTTAAGCACATAAATGACAATAGATTTTTGCAACATGTATTCAATTCTTTTAAATAAATAACCACTTAAAATCTATATTTCTAAAAGCCCTCATATCAGCATCAATTATTTCTCCGTAAGAATTAAAAGAAATTCCATGATAGCCATTTCAATAGACGTTCGGGAGACTGGAATTTGTCCTCGAATCGTCGATTGGCTGACTTTATCAAGGCAACGGGAATTCTAAGTGGAAGGTCAATGTGGAATCAATATTGCAGAGTTTCTCGAAGAAACACAGAAACTCAAAGTATTTGAAAAGCTACGAAGGAATTTAAGCAAACAAAAACTTTGCGCGAAATTTCCTGGATCTTAGAACTATAACGCCAAACTACCTTTGTTATATTAGCATCTAGCACGATCTAGAAACTTGAAAATACATGCAATGCAGAGTATGACTGTTCCTATAATTATCACCTATAGGAGACAGTTACCGCAGAATTGAGTACCAGTAAAACAAAAGGGAACGATGTCCATCATGCGTCTCTTGTATAAGTAGGGGTAATTCAGTTTTCACAGGTTTACAGCTGATTCTTTCTGTATTCTTATAGATTGATGTAGATGTTTACATTTAAAATTCTTTTCCCTTTGCTTTGGTTTCCTCAAGTTCAGCAAATAAACATTTCATATGTTAGAATCTTGTTTTATATACGAAGGATTAATGGTTTTCTTTGTAGATTTTTCTACAATCTGACTAATGAAAATACCGGTGATAATTGGTACAATATATTCATTGAACCACCAGTATTACAAACTACTAAAATTATGTCATGAATTAAAGAATTGAATAACGGTCACAATTTCTCTATTCCACGTGTTTCTTGTGCCATGACTATGATATATATATATATATATATATATATATATATATATATATATATATATATATATATGTGTGTGTGTGTGTGTGTGTATGTATGTATGTATGTATGTATGAATGTATGTATGTATGTATATACATACACACACACACACACACACATATATATATATATATATATATATATATATATATATATTTATATATACACACACACACACACACACACACATATATATATATATATATATATATATATATATATATATATATATATATATATATATGAATGTATGTATATGCGTGTGTGTGTTCTGTATGTATAAAGTGTTTACTTTTCAGAAACAAACAATTAACATTATTTTCTTCTGACGTTCATGTTTCGTAACGAAAAAAAAAAACTAGGTATGTTACAAATAACAGCATAGAATTGAAAATGCCCGGAAGCGGTAATCCCCTAAGATATTTACAAAGATTTTCGCAACGTGAATGGATAATAACCATCTCTTCTTATTTCTACCTAATCATAATGAAAGCTAAAAAAAATGTACGCAGAATTCTGTCCCTTTATGTCTTTCTCTCTTCGCTAATTTAGTGAGTTAATGGTACAAATCACTCTATCTCTCTCTTTACACTAGGAATTGCGTGACCTTGAAGATGCGATAATATTTGAGTAATACATTTAAAAAATTTTCCATAAAGAGATCATACATTAAATGTTTACTCCTCGTTCACTAAGATTATTTTTTCGAGAAACTCACATAAAAAAATACATGATAACAAACAAGAAAATTTAATTTTGGTTACATACTAAAAGATTATTGATTGTGCAATATTCTATTACCACAACTTGAACAAATAAAAGCCATTCCTTGAGACTACTAAATACCTTCAG
>NC_090750.1:35992204-35994704 GCF_036898095.1 Palaemon carinicauda | reverse complement strand
GACAGAACAAATAGGAATCAAGGGGGAACTGCAATATATGGAAGAGACATTAATCAAGGAAAAGTCTGTGAAAAAATACAGCAACACAGAATGTGAATTGATTGCGGTATAATTTGAATATGAAAAACTAGTGAATATTGTAGTTTACAGACCCCCAATTACTAAGGAGTTTGACATAATGATAGAAAAAACAGATGATATATGTAGAAACCATAATGACTGGAATATACTCCTATCCGGAGATTTTAACTTTCCTTTTGTGGATTGGAAAGAACGGATAGAAGAAAGTGGTTGCATATATACATATAAAAAAGAGAGTAATAGTAGCGCAGAAGATAAGAGGCAATTTGAAAAGCTTCAAGATATGCTATTAGAACATAATATGCAACATATAAACCACATTCCAACAAGAAAGGACAATGTCCTAGATTTAGTATTTGTGAATGAGGTGAATTATGATAAAGAAATAATAGTAAATAACACGGGAATTTCAGACCACAATGTCATAGAATTAATAGTCCATTCCAAAGCAAGTGAACGCAGAGATAAACAGAGCACAAAACGATGGGAAGGATATGGAAAATATAATTTTTATAGTAAGAATATAAAATGGTCAGAAATAAAAGAAGAATTGAAAAAAGATTGGAAAAATGTATTCGTAAGTGATAATATACAGGTAAATATGGATATACTGTACAAAATACTGAAGAAAATTGTTGAAAAATATGTACCGAAAAAAACAATAAACATCAGACATGCATACCAAGAGACAAAAGGATCTTATTTCAGAAAATTAGAAAGTGGAAGAAAAATCTTGCAAAAGAAAAAAATGTATGGAAAATGATGGAAATAAGAAGTAAGATAGAAAATGCAGAACAAAAGATTATAAAATCGAAAGAAAATGAAAAAAGTGACTTAGAAGAAAGGACACTTCAAAATATCAAAATAAAACCCAAAGTACTTTACTCCTATGCAAAAAAGATGAATAAAGGGAGATTAGAAATAGGCCCTCTAAGAATTGAAGGACGGTTAACGAATTAAAAAAGGAAATATGCAATATATTAGCAGAAAAATATAAGAGTGAGTCGGATATAGATATTAATGAAGCAGATATTGTGCAGGAGATTAGCGAAATTAAAAATGGATTGGCGGCCAGACCATATGGAGTTCCAGCGATTTTGTTAAAAGAAACTGCAAACACTATCGCGAAGCCGCTTGTAATACTGCTAAGACAAAGTGTAGATATGAGCGAGATATATGTTAAACATAAATTAGCTTATATAACCCCTATTTTCAAAAGTGGATCAAGACTAGAGGCAAACAACTATAGACCTGTTAGTCTAACATCACATATTATGAAAGTGTATGGAAGGGTAATAAAAAAGAAAACAATGAATCATTTGGTTAAAAATAATTTATTTAATATAGGTCAACACAGTTTTGTGCCCAGCAAAAGTATACAAACCCAAATGATAGCACACAATGAAAATATATACAAAAATATGATAAATGAAAAAGACACAGATGTGAGCTATCTAGATTTTGCAAAAGCCTTTGACAAGGTAGACCATAATATATTAGAGAAAAAAATGAGAAAGCATAATATTGTGGGAAAAATAGGAAAACGGGTAAAAGAATTTATGCAAAACAGAAAACAGATAGTGGTTGCAAATGATGAGAAATCAGAGGAAGATCGGGTAATATCTGGCGTGCCACAGGGTTCGGTATTAACTGCACTGCTGTTTGTTATTATGATCTCAGACATAGACTGTAATGTTAAAGACTCTGTAGAGAGAAGTTTTGCCGATGACACAAGAATAAGTAGAGAAATTACTTGTGATGAAGATAGGAACTCATTACAAAGAGATCTAAACAAAATATATGAAAGGGCGGAGATAAATAGGATGGCATTTAACTCCGGTAATTCGAGTCAATAAACTATGGAAACAGTGAAGGAATGGTATATGCATACAGGAGACCTAATAACGAGACAATCACAAACAAGGAAGCAATTAAAGACCTTGGTGTAATGTTAAGCAGGAATATGTTATGCAACGACCAAATAGCAACACTGTTGGCTAAATGTAAAGCAAAAATGGTAATGATATTCAGACACTTTAAAACAAGAAAAGCTGAAAACATGATAATGCCTTACAAAACTTATGTACGTAGTACACTCGAGTACTGCAATGTGATATGGTACCCACACTATCAAAAAGGATATTGTACAAATAGAGAGTGTACAAAGGTCCTTTACTGCTAGAATAGAAGAAGTTAAGGACCGTGACTACTGGGAAAGACTGCAATTTTTAAAACTGTACAGTCTAGAAATGAGAAGAGAACACTACATGATAATACAAGCATGGAAGCAAATTGAAGAAATTACTGAAAACATCATGGAGCTATAAATATCAGAAAGAGCAAGCTGAGGTAGATTAATAGTGCCCAAAACTATATCAGGAAAACTAAAGAAGGTGCACAGGACATTAATCCACTACGC
>NC_090750.1:35974704-35979704 GCF_036898095.1 Palaemon carinicauda | reverse complement strand
AGACAAGAAAGAGAATCGAATGTAAATAGTTAATGAACATGGCACCAGCATTCCATACGGCAGAGTACTAGATATATCTGCACAGCTTGGAGATGTAAGAGTTAGCAAGTGATTGGAGAATGGGGTAGTTTGTTCGCCAGTTCTGCGAATTGGGCTGTTCACTACATCCTCCATGGACAACATAGACCAAACTCCAACTGCAACAATAGCAAACCCTTCTTTCCATGGTACCAGTACCTCTGTTTTTCAGCACTTAGCCAAAGAATACAATGGTGAAGAGCATGGGCAGCTGAAGTTTGGAGAGCAAAAAGTAAAGACAGTTCCAGTCCTTCCAGATTCCTTCACCAATATCAAGCTCATCTTCACCAAGAAAAAAAATGCTCTTCTCCCTAGAGTGGTAAGATGCATCCAGACGTCAGTCTGCTGAGGTCACAGCTGGCAATGGAGGATGAGTGGTTGGAAAAAGTCACTGTGAAATAGGATGGTGGATGTGACTTGGTTAGCCCACCGTGCTTCACAGAAGAGAGGAGAGCGATTTGAAGTCATCCTTACATCACTTTTGCCTGTGCTGTAAGGTCAGGTCCTTTTGGTTGCTACAGTCGAGCATGCGATGGACAAGGTCAAGGAGATATTGACATTTCTGAACCCCGGTCAGGAACCAGTCATTAGTGCTGATCAGTCAATTTATGCAGCAGCCAAGCAGGTCCAGTGACACTGATCTAAAATCTATGGTGAGAAAAAATTCTTCATAATGTTGGGAAGCTTGCTTGATGATGGTGGCTCTGAAGGATATTGAAACTTTACTCCAAACAGTGGTTGGACCAAAAATGGAGATCTATGGCTGATCATTTGAACAGAGCTCCTGTCTATTGTAGAGAGTTGACAGAAACTCACCAAGTGTGGATGCAAAATGCTTCTGCTTAGGTCAGACCTGCACGGCACTGTGCAGCTTCAGATGCGAGGTTTATAAGGCTTTCAGTATGATTTGACACTAAGATCATTCAAATAGGACAAGTATTTGCTATGCCAATGGAAAATGGTTGTGTATGTGTGCCAACTTTGGTGATGGTTTCCAGAAGAGAAAGATTGCTCCACTAGTATACTTATGCAGTGAAAAAGCTTCAGTGAGCTTGCATTGAAGTAAAGATGATGGCACTGAAGGTGCGACATCGACCCTGTTATAGGTATGGGATCGTGTACTTCATCAAAAAAGGGGAAGCTGGTGAGTTTTGTCATGAGATCTTCAAAATCATTCCGAAAGATCATCCTTGTGTTTTAAAATTAATTTCCAAATTTTCACCTAATTTGTAAAAACTTGCCAATTTATCTCGGAATTTCCACATATTTTTGAATTTTGATATTTACCGCCATAGCCATTATATTGAAGTGTAATTCCATCATTCAACCAATGTAGCAGTGACAAAGAACCATGTAATGGTGGCTCAAAACAGCTGTAGCATCTTGATAATGAATAAACAACATATTTGAAATTTGTTTGGTCCTGAAAACTAACTTGAGTCTTATTTCAATCTAGAGAAACGTTATCTTTTATTTTTAGACACCACAAACACTTCATGTAGTATATGAGTAAATAAAAAAAACATGTTTTAATAGCATATATATACATACATATACATATATATATATATATATATATATATATATATATATATATATGTGTGTGTGTGTGTGTGTGCGTGTGTGGTTGTTCATATACATATATATGCATTTATGTACATATATAAATATCAATTTATATATATATATATATATATATGTATATATATAAATATACATATGTATATATATATATATATATATATACATATACATATAACAATAAGGAAAGGTATTTCATTGATATATTTATTACCACACCTTAGACAATTTGCTTTCTTACAAACCATACTGCTGTATTTTATTTATACCACTACCACCAGTAATAATGCTATTACTGCAAAGTATTCTCTACTTCTACTGCGTCTGTTACATCTACTGTCTTCTCTTCTTTCACTATTGCAACTACGACTACAATTACTGGCTAACCTTTTGCACTGGTATCCCGCACTTTGTGATGCCTCCTGTGGGAGTGGTGAGTCCTCGGGGAAGGTGAAGGAGACGTGGTAGTGGGGACAAGATCGGCTGGGAGGGAGCCCGTATTCATAGCGTTCTGCGCTGGAGGCATCCCGTGAAGCATAGGATCCGAGCCACATCTCGCTAGGGGAGGGAAGCCTTCTGCCCTTAATCTCTGAAAGATATGCAGAAGTGATAAAGGCAATGGTAATAGTAATAGGTAGTTAACTTAAATACAATGAGTTGAAATTTTATGAAAGTTATGGTGTTTCATTTTGATAACAATAACAACAACAATAATAATAATAATAATAATAATAATAATAATAATAATAATAATAATAATAATAATAATAATTCCAAGATTTTAATATCCTTCATATTATTATGGCTATGATAATTCGATTTGAGTTTTCATGCATATTATGGCGTTTTTATCCATCCAATAATAATAATAATAATAATAATAATAATAATAATAATAATAATAATAATAATAATAATAATAATAATAATAATAGGAATTTCAACATCAATTATTATTATTATTATTATTATTATTATTATTATTATTATTATTATTATTATTATTATTATTATTATTAATGTCTTTATCATTATTATTACTATAATGAAAAAGAGAAAAGCTCAAATTTGATTAATGTAAGAAAAATCTAGTTCTGAATCACTAGAGAGACTTTAGTCAAAAATAAAAAACAGTAACAAATTTCTATCCCCAGAATAGACTGCGGGTTATTATCCACAAACCACATGTTAGAGATTGGGCTTTGTATCTTTCTTCTCAGAAAAGTAGGAATTCCGAACATTGAACGATGAGCAATCAGATAAGTTCATTTAGTAATCTTCTCCATTTTATGAGCTTGATTTTACAGTGTTATTGCTGTTCTTTGAGAACATTAGAGTGTAATTTTATTTGATACTCTAGCATTGGAATAGATCCTGCTCCTAATCTCGTTACATAAAATGACAGCAAATAGATATTAATGGAAAAGTGAGAATATATAGCATACGATTTTAATTGATCTTTTGATTACAACATCATAAAGCAATCTTCTTTTTTAATTTAAAAGATAATATAGAAATATGAGTCGTGTTTCTTCCGATCCTTAAAAATGAATACTGTATAACTTTCCTGGTGGGTGCTGACTGGCAAAATTTTTCATTCAATAGTGATTAATCTGTGAAAAATGTTCACCAAATCGTATTCAAACAGAAGCTTATCACTCCATGGATTCTCATGGTGACCTATAACACAACGTAACATCATACAAGACTTCCCAGACAACTGGTATATGGTTCCATCCATTAATGCATCTAACATCTAAGACCAGTCAATAGAATTCTTTGTGAGACAAAACTTTTCTTAAAAAGGCATCCATATGAGATGCCAATAATTTTCTCATGGGAACTCACCGATAGATTAGCCTTCCTTGTGAACATTATAATGCAGTCTGGATATTGTATTCCTTGGTGACTGAAGAATAGACAAACAATGGAAAGTAGTTTCTTTTCAATTTACCCTATTCACTCTGGTACTCGGTTAACAATTGTTATTTCCTGGACATTAATATGAGAAAAGATACACTCTAGAGGCTCAAAACATCAAGGATCAACCAGTTTGGGTAATTCTTTTTACCATTTACTTTCGAAATATAGAATTTTCCATCATTACTCTTCGTTCATAGAATCGGTTGATCTGCTCCTCCTTTTTCTTCCCATATTGTCCGATTTCACTCCACCTTCTTAAAGTCAAGCGTGAAAACACGAAACCGCTTGGTCTATGTTTTCTTCTTACGCACACCTCCATGACTACTCCACTACTATGCTTTTGAAGAAGTTAAACATCACCTGATCTGGGCTTTATTTGGTCTTTATTTGGGAGATATTATCGAGCACAAGCCCCTGAAACATCCTAGAAGCATTCTGCAGCACCAGCAATCTTAACACATATTTCATATTTATTATCATCATCTCCTCTTACGCCTATTGACGCAAAGGGCCTCGATTACATTTCACCAGTCGTCTCTATCTTGAGCTTTCAATTCCATACTTTTCCATTCATCATGTACCTATTGAAATTTTTTTTCGGAAAAGTGTACACATACACTCATACACTCACACACATATCTATCTATCTATCTATCTATCTATCTATCTATATATATATACACCCACCCATACACATATATAATATATAATATATATATATATATATATATATATATATGCATGTATGTATATATATATATACAGTATATATATATATATATATATATATATATATATATATAGATAGATAGATAGATAGATAGATAGATAGATATAAGGAATGACAGAAGAGATATGCTTGAAGAATTTGCTGAAAGGAACAATCTTAATATCATGAACACCTTCTTTTATAAAAATGTTATAGAAAATGGACATGAAGAAGTCCCAATGGAGAGACGAAAAATTATATAGAATTCATTCTCAATGGAAAAGTTAAATTAGTTAAAGATGTAACAGTGTTAAACAAGTGAAAGTCAAGCGACCATAGAACGATGAGAAGCAAAATTTGTTTAGATCTAAGGAAAGAGAGAGAAAAACTAATTCTAAGAAAGAAAATAAACACTTGTAATAAGAGAAAAGATGATGAGTTTAGTTTAGCTACAAAAAAATAGGTACTCCCAGCTAGATGATGAAATGGAAGCAAGTAAAGAAGAAACGAACACCAATTTAACTAAATTTGTATTGGAATCAGTCCATGAGATAGGTGGAAGAGTTCCTAAACAAGATCAAGGAAAACTATCAGAAAAGACCATACACCTAATAAAGAAAAGATTGGAAATGGGGGTAAAATCCAGAGATGAAATAGAGTTAGCAGAACTATTCAAAATAGTAAGCAAAAAAAAAAAGAAAAAAAACTA
>NC_090750.1:35959704-35962204 GCF_036898095.1 Palaemon carinicauda | reverse complement strand
AAGCTGTTCAGAATCATGAAAAATCATTTGCAATATGCACAAAGAACTAAGTGAATAAAGGTGCAAGAGACTAATATCCAGATCAGGAATAGTAATTCCTTAGACTGCAAGTCTTTGTCCAACAGGTTAAAATGAGAGTCACAGCTGGAGACCAGACATGAAAAAAAAAAAAACAAGATAAAATGAAAAAATTAAACCATGTTAAAAAAACATTTCTCAATAACCCAAATTTGTGTGTAATTGAAGACAAAACAGACGGAATGAGTTATTCAAAAGTCAATTTGCAATCAAGAATCAGTTAAAGAGACATTGCCATTGCAAATATCTGTCCTTGACCTACTTACAATCAATCATACTTTTGTTTGGAGTCAACTTCATCCCCTATAAGTTGCACCAAGTGCTGATTTTAGATAGGTATCTATTAAGGGATTCAACAACCATAGGTATACATTCAGGAGGTGAAATTGATAAAAAGAGAGTAACACATCATTTGTATAGACAACGAGCTTGTCTTCAATGCCAAAACACATACCATGCACATATATTATGAAGAGTAATCGGCCCATAACACTACCCGGAGGAGTACCTGAAATAAACTTTCCTGCAGTCATCATGGTGTCCATCAAAACCACTCATTGCAATGTATTACTTGAAAATTCAATAAATTTTGCTAAGAAAAGTTCCCCTTACTCCCATATCTTTAAGTTCTAAAAGAAAATCCTCACGATTAACACGGCCGAAGACATCACTAAATATCAATGGCAATCATACGAATATAGTGACACCAATCAAGAGATTTTTGTACAACATTGGAAATTGTAAGACAGACATTGTATGCTCCAAGTGCTTTGTGAAAGCCAAATTGCAAACTAGAGAACAAGGTTTTGCCTTCAGTATTCCTATTTGGGGGTTTTACCAAAAGATGTTTAAAAACCTTAGTTATAAGAGTTATGGAAGTTTGGGTGTAATCACAGAGATAGAGGTGCCGTAAACACTTTTAAGCATTGGAGTAACAGTATCAGTTCTCCAACCTGTACACAATTATCAAAATCTTTCTAACTTGCGAAAGTAACATACAACGTAGGGAGCTGAGAAACAGCTTGCCTATAAATAAAGGAAAAATACCGCTTGGGTCTACGCTTGATGTGTACCAATGTCCAGAAAGAGTATTTTTATTTTGTGGGACAAAAATGCTAAACTTATTAGTTTAGCCTCAGGAAAACAAGAATGAAAAATATCGAGTTCTCATTACTAAGGTTACTGTCAAACCTATCAGCCAAAAGGGTTACCATTTCCTTTGGATAGCGAGTGACAGAGCCACCTGGTATAAGAATATATATATATACAGTATATATATACCAGTATATATATATATATATATATATATATTATATATATATATATATATATATATATATATGTATATATATATACACACATATATATATATATATATATATATACATATATATATATATATATATATATATATATATATATATATATATATATATATATATATATTTTGTATTTTCAACTGTTTACTTAAAAAGTAAAGAGACAGAAAGCCGCTGAACACAATGGAATAACTGCTGAGATGATACTGGCTGAAACTGAAGTGACCCCCAGCATACTTGCGAGATTATTATGTAGAATATGGAACGAAGAAGCAAAACCTGATTAGTGGAAATTAGTGGTCTTGGTTAAAATTGATAAAAAAGGAGACCCGACTGATTACAATAATTACAAAGACATCACACGCCAGTTATCATGAAAATATATAGTATGCTTATTCTAAATATACTAGAGACAAATATTGATAAAAAGCTGAGATGATCAAGAAGGATTAAAAAAAGTTAGAAGTTGTACTGACCAAATTTTAATTTTGAGACATGTGGTATAACAATGCATAGCATATAGAAATCCACTTTTGATGGTATTTGTCGACTATGAAAAAGCCTTTGATAGTGTGGCACCGGCCAATTATTTGGAGAGTCTTGTGTTTATTATGGAAGTCCTCTTCAATATGTAATATTTGGTAAGTCTGTTCATGAGCATAGCAAGTGTAAAGTTAATGTTAATGGAGTCCAATCAAATGAATTTCCAGGTGAACAGCAGAACACTCAAAGGGAATGTGTTGTCACCTATATTGTTGATCCTTCCTCATGGATTTTGCAATGCGTAGAACAGTTGGAGATGTAAGAAAAGGATTGGATTGGATTGGTGATACGAATTTAGCAGACCTAGAGTATGCTGATGACGCTGTCCTTGTTAGCAGAACACCACAGGATTTACAATGCTTGCTTACCAGAATGCATGAAATATCATACGAAGTTGGGCTCAAGGTACATAGCAGAAAGACAGAGATGATGAGAACGGAATATGTAATGGAAGATGGAATATCGTTGGAAGTAAGAAAGGATTAATGAGGTAGAATCCTTTAAATATTTAGGAACTATAATATCTAATACAGGGTCATTAGAGTGGAGTTTAGCGAAAG
>NC_090750.1:35939704-35942204 GCF_036898095.1 Palaemon carinicauda | reverse complement strand
AACAACTAACTTGTTTAACTTTTCGGTTCTGTGAAATTGAAACACTCTTGATGGCAACCTTGATGCCTTATAAAGACCGTTGATTTCTTAGCTCCTAAGTTGACTGCTGTTTTTCACAATTTAGTAATAATATTTTTTTTTGCACTTTTTGGAGAATTGGTAATGTCACTCCATTGGGTAAATGTGTTTGTGGCAACTCTAGCTCTCTTGATTACCTCCAAATTTGCATAATTTCCATATTACTAAAGGTTTTGAATGTATTTTGGCAAAACGTCCAAATAGGTATCATGAAGGTAGTAATCTGTTCCCTAGTTTGCAATTTTGCTTTCTCAAAAGCCTTGGGGCATGTGATGCCTTCTTACTATCTCTAATGATATATAGAAATCCCTTGATTGTGGTCAGGAAGTTCGTATGATTGACCTTGATATTAGTGCTCCCTTTGTCCGTGCTGATCATGAGGCCTTTGTTTTAAAACTTAAACAGCTGGGCGTGGGTGGGTCTTTTCTTAGCATCATTATCAAGTTTTTAAGTAATAGATTTCTATGAACTATTGTTGATGGGCACCGTAGTGAATATATGAATGTGGTATCTGGAGTTCCTTACGATAGTGGTCTTGTTCAATTTCTTTTCCTACTATATACACATGACATGTGATTTCGCCAAGAAAACCAGCTCGTTGCATATGCAGATGATGTTACTCTCTTTGCCTCAATTCCATCTCTTAATGTAGATCTGAGGTTGCTGAATCCCTTAATAGATATCTAACTTAAATTAGTGCATGGTGAAAATAATCATGCATGAAGTTGACCCTAAGAACAGTCAAAGTATGATTGTAAGTCGGTCGATGACTCTTCAATATCCAGATCTTCGAGTCGATAATAGTTCTTTAACTATATACAACTCCTTTAAGATCTTAAATATGATTCTTGATTACAAATTTACTTTTGAGAAACACATCCAGTCTGTTTCTTATGCAATTGCACCTTTGGCTTGGTGAGAAAGTCTTTTAAGATTATTGGTGATCAATCTATTCTGAAGATTTGTTTCGATTTTTTCATTCTAGCTGGCTTTCAGTATAGTTTTCCTGTCTTGTCTTCAGCTGCTGACTCTAATGTTATTTTATTTGACAAAAATTGCGGTATATCAAATTTCTTATTCCTGATCTGGATACTAATCTCTGGCACCCTCGTTCAGTTAGTTCTTTATGCATGTTGCATACAATTTTTCATAATTCTGACCCCACCCCCTCTGCATTTAGATCTAGCCAGACAGTATCATTATGTACGTTGTACTAGGTATGCATTCATTTCTAATAGTCTTGCCTTTTTATGTTGAACAGGCTGACACAAACCTTTCTTCGTAGTTTGTCTATTGCAGTTCTATTTTAACGTTGTTATTGATATTAAGAAATTTTGTACTTTGTTTTCATTGCTTCTCTTGCAGTTTATTTATTTCCTTATATGCTTACATCACAGGGCTACTTTTCATTATTAGAAGCCTTGGGGTTGTAGCATCCTATTTTTCCATCTAGAACTATAGCTTAGCTAGTTATAATAATGATGATGATGATGATAATAATAATAATAATAATAATAATAATAATAATAATGATAATAATAATAATAATAATAATAATAATAATAATAATAATAATAATAATGATAATAATAATAATAATGGTCAAGAAGTTCATATCATTAGTCTTGAATTTAGAGTTGCCTTTGATCGTGTTAATCATGAGAGCCTTGTTTTCAAACTGAAACAATTGGGAGGGAGTGGGTCTTTTCTAGGCATTATTATTGAATTTTAAGTGATAGATTGCATGATATATCACAGGAGGTTGGACTCAAGATAAATAGAATAAAGACAGATGATGAGAATGGAATATTCAATGGAAGATGAAATATTGGAAGGAAAAGGGATGAATGAGGTAGAATAATTCAAGTATCTAGAAACTACGATCTCCAATACATGGTCATTAGAATTGGATTTTAGTGAAATATTAAAAATGCAAACCAGACAATGGCTTGGTTAAGTAATATTTTAAAATCAAATCGCCTGAAGTTACGTATAAAAATCCGACTACATCAGTTTAGTGAGATCTGCGTTACTGTATAGACATGTGTCATGGTATGACAATGAACCAGTCTCCAACAGATTTATTTACTTTGAGAACAAAGCCCTCAGAAGAATAGTGGAAGTTAAATGGCAGGACAGGATTTGAAATGAAACTATAAGAGATATTACTTGAGTGCCATATGTGAATGAGATCATGATGAGGGGTGATTGGAGATGGTTTGGGAATGCTCTTCGCACTCCCCAAGAGAGATTAGTTCCCCAAACGTTCAGCTGGCCCCCACAAGGAACTAAAAGAGTTGGAAGACCCAAGCCTACATGGATAAGAACTATGAAGCGTGAAGTAGGAGATGAAGAGTGGAGAAGTATTGAATTAAAAGCTCAAGATAGAGACGACGACTGACGAAATCTAACCGAGGCCCTT
>NC_090750.1:35927204-35937204 GCF_036898095.1 Palaemon carinicauda | reverse complement strand
TATTATTATTAATTGCTAAGCTACCACCCTAGTTGGAAAAGCACGATGCTATAAGCCCAGGGGCCCCAACAGGGAAAATAGCCCAGTGAGGAAAGGGAACAAGGAAAAATAGAATATTTTAAGAACAGTAACAACATTAAAATAGATATTTCCTATATAAACTATAAAAACTTTAACAAAACAAGAGAAAAAGAAATTAGATAGAATAGTGTGCCCGAGTGTACCCTCAAGCAAGAGAACTCTAACCCAAGACAGTGGAAGACCATGGTACAGCGGCTATGGCCCTACCCAAGACTAGAGAACAATGGTTTGATTTTGGAGTGTCCTTCTCCTAGAAAAGCTGCTTACCATAGCTAAAGAGTCTCTTCTACCATTACCAAGAGGAAAAAATGCTTAGAAAAAATGTATATTCAGAAGTTTCTCAAGATATGGGAGAATTGGATGGTGTCATTAAGAGGATTAGACGTTCAGCTGATGAGCCCTTTGTATTGATTGATATTTTAAAAGTTTCACCAAAAAGGTGTTGATTTACAGTCCAGCAGTTTGAGTACGATTGACGTAGTGACTTTTATATCGATGTTTTTGGGAACCACCCTCTTTCAGGGAAGAGCGCTTTGCGTTTAAAATGTAATACAATAAACATCAGATTTTCTTTGTTAGAGTCGCAGCTTTATAATAAAGAATAATGCTAAGTGCAAGCATAAAGAGCCTTGCTGATTTATGAGTGAGAATACCGGCAATACTGTTGTTATCCTCTCAGATCTATAAAAAACACAAATGCATGCGAGTAGCATGATGAAATATAATGTTAACGATGGACAAAAACGTTAAAACTAGAAATGATAATATTATATGGCAAAAAAAAATATAGTAAATGAAAAAATAAATGTACATACTGAAAAACAAAGAATAACAACTGAAAATATTCAGAGTAAAACATATTTTCAAGGAATTAGAATAACACAGTAAGTTATTCAGCCGAATTTACATATGAAAATGGAAACAAAGAGAACCGTAGATGATTCATATGACCCGAGTAAAGAAGGGTAACTAAACTCAGGATGGATACGAATAACCGAAAATCATCGAATTTTCCTAGATTGTTTGGTTTAACCCAGGTAAGTCGCATTAAAGCAATTACAATTACATGAATGAAAAAAAGAAGAAGAAAAACTGACCTGAACAGGAAAATGACCTTGAAATTTGAGCCATATTTGTAAAGTATTATCACACCTAAGAACAATCAACATTCTGATGGTATTATTCAAAAATGAATACGCCGCACTCATGCCAGTTTCATGACAACCCTCTATAAATTTCAATACTAGCTCTACTTACTAAGTACCGTAAAATAAAGATCTATTACCCCCAAAAATATACCTTCTATTTTATGCTTAGCCTTTGAAACCTTTCTTTTCTCAAGGTACCTCTTACATTGTCCACTTTTTACTTGGTTCCTCAGCATTTTACTTGCAATTTCTTCAACCCCAGATTTGTTGCCATTCTTGAACCTATCATTAGCCTCCATAACGTCCTAAGTTGTCACTACGACAAGCATTCTCTTGTATAGAATAATCCATTCTACCCCTCTATAATTCAGGTTTGCCTGCCTCTCTTCTCTCTTACAGATTCAGTAAACTCTCACAATATTCTTTCTGTGAACGTGATTCTATTCCCAAAGCAACTTTTCTAGGAGAAGGACACTTCTAAATCAAACCATTGTTCTCTAGTTTTGGGTAGTGGCATAGCCTCTGTACCATGGTATTCCACTGTCTTGGGTTACGGATCTCTTATTTGAGGGTACACTCAGGCACGCTATTCCATCTTGTTTCTCTTCCTCTTGATATTTTCAAGTTTTTATAGTTTATATATGAAAGATTTGTTTTAAGGTTATTATTGTTCTTAAAATTCTATTGAAGTTTTTCATTATTTCCTTTCCTCACGGGGCTATTTTCCCTGTTGGAGCCCTTGGGCTTATAGCATCCTCCTTTTCTAACTAGGGTTGTAGCTTAGCAAATAATAATAATAATAATAATAATAATAATAATGTAATATGTATCCCTACTGAGATGTATTATTAAATGCGTTCACTGGCTACATGTGTTTGAGTGGATAAAGTGTTGGCACGATGAGGTTATTTTTAATATACATTTGTAGGAAATGGATCCTGTTTTAATATATACAGTCAACTAAAAAATACGTTTCCCTGGAATCACTTGAGCAGATGAGTAAATCCATAATGAAGGGTGCAGTAATGACAGCTATGATTTCAAGGACAACTATCTATTGTGCTTTTTATTGAATGGCGGTAGAGAATGCGTACACATCTATACACATAAATACACACACACTAACAAATGTATACACTATATATGTATATATATATATATATATATATATATATATATATATATATATATATATATATAAACCATAAATACCTCTTAATATCGGATTCGTTTCGCTCTGCCTCGGGATCAGAGACCCAAGGGGAAATTAACATTATGATTATAGCTTCTGGTTGGTCAAGTATTCGAACCCGGACCAACTAGAAACGGAGGTTCCGGTGACTTACCACTTACTTGTGGCCAAGTGGTAAGTGGTAAGTCACTTAACCTCAGTTTCGAGTCGGTTCAGGTTCAAATCCTTGGCCAACCAGAAGCTATCATCATAATTTTAACCGGCCCCACCCCCCTAGGGTCTCTGATCCCGAGGCAGAGCGAATTCGATATTAAGAAGTATTCATATGAAAAAAGAGTAAATGTCAAAAATTATCCCACACACACACACACACACACACACATATATATATATATATATATATATATATATATGTATATATATATATATATATA
Organism: Palaemon carinicauda; assembly: GCF_036898095.1. NCBI lineage: Eukaryota > Metazoa > Arthropoda > Malacostraca > Decapoda > Palaemonidae > Palaemon > Palaemon carinicauda. The sequence continues at coordinate 35,934,349 of NC_090750.1, read as the reverse complement.
TATATATATATATATATATATATATATATATATATATATATATATATATATGCTTTACTGCCACAAGGATCAGGTGACTTGGTATACGCAAAAGCCAGTAGGAAATAATATAAAGCTTTAGTACCGAGCGCTTTCGTGCATTTTTAATACACTTCTTCAGGGTACAATAAAAAGTGAGACATAGTTGAAGGACGCCAATGAGTAAAATAGGATAAAAAAAGATCAAACTTGAAACAATAAGAGAAATGCTAGAAAAACCTAGTCAGCTAACTAGCATTGTCAAACAATCAAACAATCCACAGCCAATATTTGTACATGAACGTAAATTGGTCGTAAACACAAAACAGGTAAACACAAATTATATAATTCTAAATAGTTGAACAATATTGGTCCGAATGAAATTATCCAATTTATATAAACCAGCACTAATATTAAAAACACAATCAGACTTTATCTTTATAAAGCTTGATTTTATGATATTTCTCTTCACGTGAACGAAAAGTGCGTTGGAAATATTACCAACTCGAACACAATATTTATGTTGATTTAACCTTGTTGCCAGCATTTTACCACTTTGAGCATTTTATAGTTGAAGAATTTCTAAAAACAACATTAACCTTAAAACATCTTAAAAAATTGGATAGACAGAGGAAACTATCATTATAAGGTAAAACTGATAAATTATCATGATTAAAAGCTGTTACATTGTCAATTGCATAATAAGTCTTTTTGGCTTTTTGTTATGCTACATCAACTAAGAATTTTGGATACTTAAAATTAAAAGCGATATCGTTTATTCATAAAAACTCATCATCTAAAAATTCTGGGCAACAAACTCTAAGAGCTCTCAAAAACATCGAGGAAAAAACAGAGAGTTTTACTTTAATATGGTGATTAGAATAAAAGTGAATGTAAGACGATACATTAGTGGGTTTTCTAAAAACACTAAACTTAAATCTATTATTATGTCTATGAACATTTACCTCTAAAAATGGTAGCACAGAATTTCTTTCTTCCTCAATTGTAAAATAAATAGAAGGAACCAGTAAGGTTAGTCTATGTAAAAAACAGATATTTCTTCATTTAAAGGCCATATACAAAAAATGTCATCAACATAGCGAAACCACAAAACTCTTCCCGGAAAAATATTCACTAAAAGCTTCTAAAATAATTCTATATAAATATTACTGAAAAGAGGTGATAAAGGGTTACCCATTGCCATTCCAAATCTTTGCTCATAAAACTTCCCATTAAAAGTAAATTTACAATCTTTGACGCACGGTTTAATCAATTCTAACATAGTATTACATGGAAGAGAAAATTCATAATTAAGCAACCCGTCGGTTAAAAATCTAGTAAATCATCAACTGAAACTTTAGTAAAAAGTGATGTTACGTCAAAACTGATCATTTTAAATTCAAAATCAATATTGGAACTTCTTAAACGATTAAGAAAATCAACATTATTTTTCACAGAAAAGTCAGAAATGTTTCCTAACAATGAGGATAACTCTCTAACTAGCCATTTTGACAGGTTATATACCGATGACCCCACATAACTGATTATTGGTCGAACTGGATTATTAGGCTTATGGGTTTTGATTATCCCGTACACATAGGCAAAGATGCACACACAGTACAAAACCTTTTAATCAACTCATCTTTTCCTCGAAACAATGTTTTATTTTCTTATTGAAATTATTATTGACTTTTTCAAATGGGTTACAATTAAGAATGGAATAAGTTTTTCCGTCACTTAAAATGACTAATATTTTCTCAACATAGTCATTCTTATTCATTAACACAAGTGTATTTGATTTGTTTGCTTTTGTTGTATGAAGACATTCGTCCTTATCAAGTTTCCTGTACACATTTAAAAACCTATTGGGAACACTAGCATAACATTTAACAGAGGAAGTCCCATAAGCTATACCTTTACAAATATTAAAATCTTCATTAGACAGCGATCCCAAATTTTCCAAAGTACAGAATGATTTGCCTAATTCTACCCAATCCACTTTCTTATTGCAAACAGAAAAGATATTGGGAGGTATTCATACAAATGAAGGATATCCTTGTAAGCATGAGGTAGAAGTACAAGGTAATTCTCTGAAGCAAAAGGTAGAAGTATAACCACATCTTTCTTTCCATATTCATAATGATTACCTTTTATTTGCAAGGATATCCTCCAAGCAGAAAAGGTTGACTCGTGTTTCGGGAACGCTTAGTTACATGTTGGAACTTGTAAGATTTCATTTGCGCTGTCAAGATAAGAAAGAGTTTAGTATTTATAATACGTATTTAATGCCCTGTTTTTACTTGTATTTAATTAAGTTTACGCATCAGAAAGAACACAGACCCCGCCGCGCCTTCCCCAAAGCCTCGCTGGCGACATCTATCCCCCACCCCTTGCATTAGAAGTTCTTTGACCTCTTTTTAGCTCCCACACTCCTTGCATTAGAAGTTCTTTGACCTCTTTTTAGCTCCCACACCCCTTGCATTAGAAGTTCTTTGACCTCTTTTTAGCTCCCACACCCCTTGCATTAGAAGTTCTTTGACCACTTTTTAGCTCCCACACCCCTTGCATTAGAAGTTCTTTGACCTCTTTTTAGCTCCCACACCCCTTGCATTAGAAGTTCTTTGACCTCTATTTAGCTCCCACACCCCTTGCATTAGAAGTTCTTTGACCTCTTTTTAGCTCCCACACCCCTTGCATTAGAAGTTCTTTGACCTCTTTTTAGCTCTCACACCCCTTACATTAGAATTTCTTTGACCTCTTCTTAGCTCCCACACCCCTTGCATTAGAAATTCTTTGGCCTCTTTTTAGCTCCCACACCCCTTGCATTAGAAGTTCTTTGACCTCTTTTTAGCTCTCACACCCCTTACATTAGAATTTCTTTGACCTCTTCTTAGCTCTCACACCCCTTGCATTAGAAATTCTTTGGCCTCTTTTTAGCTCCCACACCCCTTGCATTAGAAGTTCTTTGACCTCTTTTTAGCTCTCCCACCCCTTGCATTAGAAGTTCTTTGACCTCTTTTTAGCTTCCCCACCCCTTGTATTAGAAGTTCTTTGACCTCTTTTTAGCTCCCACACCCCTTGCATTAGAAGTTCTTTGACCTCTTTTTAGCTCCCGCACCCATTGCACTAGAAGTTCTTTGACCTCTTTTTAGCTCTCACACCCCTTGCATTAGAAGCTCTTTGACATCTTTTTAGCTCCCACACCCCTTGCATTAGAAGCTCTTTGACCTCTTTTTAGCTTCCCCACCCCTTGCATTAAAAGTTCTTTGACCTCTTTTTAGCTCCAACACCCCTTGCATTAGAAGTTCTTTGACCTCTTTTTAGCTCCCACACCCCTTGCATTAGAAGTTCTTTGACCACTTTTTAGCTCCTCCAACCCTTGCATTAGAAGATCTTTGACCTCTTTTTAGCTCCCACACCCCTTGCATTAGAAGTTCTTTGAATTCTTTTTAGCTCCCACACCTCTAGCATTAGAAGTTCTTTGACCTCTTTTCAGCTCCCTTACCTCAAGCATTAGAAGTTCTTTGACCTCTCTTTACAGATCCCACACCTCTAACATTAGAAGTGCTTTGACCTCTCTCTTTAGCTCCCACACTTCTAGCATTAGAAGTTCTTTGACATATATTTCTAGGTTCCATACTTTTAGCATTAGAGGGTCTTCGATCTATATTTTGAGGTGCCTTAGTTCTAGCATTAGAGGCTCTCTATTTTTAGGTGTCTTACCTCTGGCATTAGAGGCTCCTCTTCGCTGTTCTCTCCTGTCTTCTAGTTTTCAAGAAGTTCTTTCATTAGATTATCTGTTTCTTTCGAGATTTCATTGTCTCTTCTCCTTAGTTCGTCAGTGTCCTTCTAGATTTCAAGAGATTTCAGTGCCGCGAATCCTCACTTCGTCAGATTCCTCAGGGAAATCGAAGGCATTTATTCTTTACCTATCTGGGCAATGAGTAAAGAGATGAATACTATCGATTTCTCCGCATACACTATGATGCCAAAGTAAATGACGAGCAACATGATATATTTACCAATGTCGTCTGGATATGTCCTTACTTCAATGGCGAATTTTGGGACAATCCTGTTGAAGAACTACACGTCACTCACCGTTCAGTTGAACCATTCTGCCTCCATCCTCATTCCCCGCAATCCGTTTTTGCACCGATACAAAGCCTCGTACTTTTTCCAAGAGTCTCCTTTAACAAGACATCGCCGCAAAAGCCCAAGCAAAGGATCCTTCAAGGCGCATACATTATGATCTTCAAAGCTCAGCTGCCAACGGAAGATCCCGTGTCTTTCTATAGGTCGGGCGATATAAAACGAACGATCGGCAACTTCGGCAGCAACCAAAACCATCTGTAGTTGATGGTGTTTCGAAGACGTAACACATAATTCTTACAGGCAGCTTCCTATTCCGCTAGAACGCGATCTCTGTGAGTTAAGTGAAATTCCTTCTCCCAGTCATCAACTCATTTCCTCTTACTCCTATTGACGCGCAATTCCTTGGTTAGATTTCGCCAGCTACATACAGATCATGTGAGGTGTTGCAGGCTACGTTTGAAAAAATGAAGATCAGGTCTTCAGAAGTCATTTGAAGCTCGAGGAGGAGTTGTTCAGGACTGCTCCTGGAAATTTCAGTTCTGGAGTCATTCAGAAATCCATGTTAAGTATACGGCTATGTCCTTTGAAGACTTTTGGAAATTCGGGAAAGTTTTCTTCCGAAACTGTTCTGAGATTCCGTTCTGGAGGCATTCAGAATTCCATGCTAAGTCTATGGCTATTTTTTCTGAAGCCATTTGGAAATCCGGGAAAGTTTTCTTCCGATACTGTTCTGAGATTCCGTTCTGGAGGCATTCAGAATTCCATGCTGAGTCTATGGCTATTTCTTCTGAAGCCATTTGGAAATCCGAGAAGATTTTCTTCCGAATTCTTTTAGGACTCGCGAAAAATTCCATTCTTGTTTTATAACAACAACAACAACAATAATAATAATGATAATGAAATAATAATAATAATAATAATAATAATAATAATAATAATAATAATAATAATAATAATAATAATAATAATAATGATAAACTACGTGATTTGATTTATGGATTTGAAGGAAACTTCAAGATACCCGGACGAAGGGCGAAGGGTAATTAAGGTTTAAAGCAAACCGAATTGAAATAGTTGATTTCAGCTAAATTATTTCAGGTTTGGGATTTAGAACAATCTATTTCTGGTACGAATCGATATATATATATATATATATATATATATATATATATATATATATATATATATATATATAAACGCACACACACACACACACACACACATATATATATATATATATATATATATATATATATATATATAAACGCACACACACACACACACACACACACACACATATATATATATATATATATATATATATATATATATATGTGTGTGTGTGTGTGTATATACATGCATGTATATAAGCTTTTGCAGTATATGAATATTCTGTGTATATATGTATATTTATACGATGTATATATATACATATATATACACAGATATATATTACATACATATACATATATATAATATATAGGCTACATACATATACATATATATATGTGATATATATATATATATACATATATATATATATATATATATATATATATATACATATATATATACAGTATATATATACAGTATATATATACATACATATACTGTACATATATAATATATATATATATATATATATATATATACATATATATATATATATATATATATATATATATATATATATGTATATATATATATATATATATATATATATATATAAACTATATTTATATATTATATGAATACAGTATATTTGCATGTACTGTACACACACACACACACATATATATATATATATATATATATATATATACATACATACATACATACATACATACATAAATACATATGTACTGTTTGTACATACATACATCCCTAGATACAGCAGCCTTCGTATTCTCCCAACTGTTTATACATGCAAAAGCAAATGTAAAATGCATATCACCAAGTTATTATGGCTTAACCTTGATATTTCATCGAGATTCCAGGTGTGGACAAGATATCTGTCCGCAAGCCACTGTACATTTTGTTCTTCAAAACGGAATAACATCTTGAAATCACGATCAAGTGTGGGTAAACGGGGCATGTATTGTTTAACATGCCTCACATCCACAAAATCTGCCATCGTGCTGAGAATCGGACAGAACAACCTTTCTCTTCGAACTGCAGTCTGCTACTGACCAGACTCAGCTTTTTCGAAGCATATGCTCTTTATATAAATAAAGGGTCTTCTTCATGTATAACCCTTTACTTTTATGTGATTATAAGGATATGCTTTTGCCCTGAAAGTAGAAGCTTTTGCTTGAAATGTTTATGAATATAAGTAGAAGGATTTCCTTCATATTTTGCAAGTATAAGCATATCCTTTTCTTTATGAATACCGCCCAATACCATACACAAGAGCTGCGATAGTAACATTATCTAATACTTTATCTGAAAGATTGCAAATAAATTGTGGGTTAGCATTCTTGTTCCAATCACTGTTTTCTATGAGACGTTCAAGTTCACGATCGAGTCCTCTCTTCAATCAACGACACTGGCTTCTCCGTTTACCATAACAATAATCAAGTAACTGTGGCTTCCAATCAGACGGAATGGCTTGATTAAAACTTGTATATCTCTTGGATATAGTTTTAATTTCACCAAGACCAATATTGTTCAACAATTTAGAATTATATAATTTGTGTTTACTTGTTTTGTGTTTATGACCAATTTACGTTCAAGTACAAATTTTGGCTGTGGGTTGTTTGATTGTTTGACAATACTAGTTAGCTGACTAGGTTTTTCTATCATTTCTCTTATTATTCAACTTTTTTTTTTTTATCCTATTTTACTTATTGACGTCCTTCAATTAGGTCTCACTTTTTATTGTACCCTGAAGAAGTGTATAAAAATGCACGAAAGCGCTTGGTACTAAAGCTTTTAATTATTTCCTACGGGTTTTTGCATATATATATATATATATATATATATATATATATATATATATATATATATATATATATATATATATATATATATAATAT
>NC_090750.1:35917204-35919704 GCF_036898095.1 Palaemon carinicauda | reverse complement strand
AAAAACAGTAATGGCGATGGAAGTTTCTAATTCATGACGGAAAACTTCGATAAAAAAAGAATACACCCAAAACATATAATCAAAATTAGTTCCTATTAATAAAGTGTCAATACTCGATATTTCGCATCGTGGGTAAAAAGAATATATAGTCTCCCTTTACCTGATAGTTCTACAAACGTTTAATATCGCACACACACACACACACACACACACACACACATATATATATATATATATATATATATATATATATATATATATATATGTGTGTGTGTGTGTGTGTATGTGTATGTTTATGGGTGTATGTGGGTGTATGTAAATTTATGTGTATGCATGCTTGTGTGCATATGTACACGCGTGTGCGGTAGACGAAAATTTATAATTTATTGAATATATTAGCACTTAACGCTGTCTTCTGTCTGCTTCTTTATTCAAAATGTCGAAAATAAAAGAAATAATGAAAAATTAAGCGTTTGGTCAGCTTTAACAGAATGAGAATGAATAGTAATGACAGATCTGCTTTATTCATCACCGCAAATGTTCGTACTGCAATGGTGGGTTTGTGCAACTCGTCATTTTTTCCCCACACTCGGCATTGTAATTTCACCCATTTTTCCTATTTTCTTTATTAATCTCTTCTGTATTTTTAACTATTTTTGCTGCTACACAGTTTGCTTTAAACCTCTGTAGCTGTAACTTAATATGATTATAACAAATGGAAGGTGATATGGTTTTAAATGTTACACGATTTTAAGTATTGTCAGTTTCTTCATCGTATGGTTGGAATCATCTTAACTGCTTGTTGATATGTTGATAACTACCTTATCTATATTAGTTATGGCTTAGCTATAGTAGTTAGTATATTTTGAAGCTGTAATCATTGTAACTGTCCCTTGATAAGTTTATAGCCAATGTATCTGCTAGTTGAATTAGTTACAACCGCTTTATTTCCTAGAAGATATACTTATAACTTCTGTAACTGATGCATGATATGGTTATAATTCATTCATATGCTTATTTTAGCTATTTAAGTCCTGAACCTCTTTTGTTAGCTAGCATAATCATGCAGAGGTTGAGAAGAAGCCTCATGTGAACCTTTCGGCCTGCACTACGGGGCCTACTTTAGGCTATGTGGTTTGATCCGCTACCCTTTTTGCAATAAGCCGGTACTTGTGGTTGTAGCTACTGCAGCAGCTATCTGGCAGTGTTTTAACTATTGTAATGATTTTGAGTTGAGTTGTAACTAATGCACCAGTTACTCATATCTATCATAACAAAAGCTGGCTTCAATTTGATTTGTCATTACTATGTATATCAGTACTGTGGTTGTTATCATGCTTGGTTATAGTCATTATAGAATGATAATGTTCATATAGATGGTCATAGATATAATTTTTGCTGATATATCTAATTTTGTTTACGGTGACTGTAGCATCATAACTACTTGTAGGTGTTACATAATACTTGTAACATAGTTACTGTTACAGTCATTGAGTTTTTAGTATATTATGGCAATTACTAGTCACGTGATTATTTTAGATAAGGTGGATGTTGCCTCATTCTTGCTGTAATTATAGAATCGATAATGTGTCATTTATAAAAGATAAACGTCCACTGCTTCACAGGTGGCCCTGCGGCTGAACATACTCCAGGCATCTATATGCATTTTACCTAAATTTTTCCTACCCATCTTTCACTTCTGTCTCATTGGCTTTTCTATTACGTCATCATGAATATCAGGGAATTTCTGTTTAATAATGTTTTCCCTCTTGCATCTCAGCGATTTCTTAAGATCCGTTTCCTTTCTCCTGACATTTCAAAATGAAGAGCTTTCCATAGGGTTATTTTATTCTCAAGATAGTCAAAACCATTTCACTTATTCAGATCTATCTTTCACTTATGCTGAAATTTTTAGAGATTAACTTCTATGTTTATACTTTTTTGCTATTAGAATTACATTCCATTTTATTTCTAAACATGTCTAATTACCCAGTCACTCTAGCAGGTTCACATCACTACAGCGGATGTAATCTGCCTTTTCACTTAAGATATGTGAGACATCTCTACTCTTCAGAATATTTCAATCTTTAGCCTAGCTTATCGTGTTTTAATCAGACAACTTACCATTTTCAATAGTGCTACCTTTATTGTTTTCATTTTCTCTTATGAAGGACACCACTCTTATTACAATAGCTTTCGAACGTTGTTACAACTTAGTAATGTTTATATTACTGTATTTGCAATGTTTTCTATGAGAATTTGCTTTATCTTCTAATTTTCTCAGCAAGATAAAGAAGTCAAGACAAGTATCAACCTACCGTCCTCGCGGTACAGTTTTTTTAAAAGTTCTTATTTTCCATCGATTTTTCTAAATCTTCTGGCAACTGCTAATGAAACAGCAGTATGGTTTGAAAATAGTTGAAATTTACAGAAATTCCAGCGAAATGAGCACTTCTGTATTCAACATATCTTGTCTGGTGAAATTCCTGCAAGAGCATCG
>NC_090750.1:35897204-35907204 GCF_036898095.1 Palaemon carinicauda | reverse complement strand
TTTCTTTCCATAGTGCTTTGAGTTGTAACTGGCATATGTTCTATTGCTTTAGTAAGGCTCCCAAATTGATGCTAGTAGCACTATCTGATTAAATATATTGCTTTTTAGAGAAAGTGTCACTTTACTGTTCATAATCTCTTTTTGTTAACCAAAATCTCTCCATCCTAGGCGTATCCTCTGTATTTGTGTCACATGTCCTGGGGAAACAATGTCTGTCCTGAGAACGTATATTCATTAACAATCTCTAGAGGCTCGTCCTTTAACCATGTATTTGTTATCTCTCTTCATTTTCATTGAATATTGTCTTAGTTTCGCTCATATTCATCTTCAGTCCAACATTTCTGCTTTCTCTATTCAACTCTTCTATAAATTTTTGCAATGATTCACTGAATAGAAACTAGTCATCTGCAAATCTTAAGTTGTTAATGTTTTCCCATTAATTTTAATTCCTATTTTCCTAATCTGAATTCTTAAACACTTTTAGGTATGCTGTGAATAATTTAAGAGAGATAGGGTCTTGTTTTCTAACTCCTTTTTTTGTCGTTTTTCCATTAGCTGGTTAATTGCATGAATAGTTGTTAAATATACACTTCTAAAAACTGCATGCTCTCTTGGCTGCATGAAATATGGCTTTCTTTTAATTTTGTTTAATATAATCCTTGTAAATAAATCATATATTGAGAGTAAATTTATTGGGCGGTAATTTTTCAGGTCTTTTGTGTTTCTTTTTGTGAAATAATAAATGATAAAGTTCTTCCAAGCTGAAGGTATAGAGGAATTTTGCAAACATTATGTGTAAAGTTCAGTGAAATTTAATGCTATAAACTATCCTCCATCTGTTATTAAATCCTTTGTTAGGCCATCTTCTTCTGCTTTGTCTTTTTTCATGCCTTTTAACGCTTTCTTTACTTTTACTGTTACTTCCAGTACCGGCTCAAGTGTTTTATTTCTTATATCACTATTGTATAGGATTGTATAGAAATCCTCTGCAATTTTTATCACTCCATCTCTTTTGCTAATAAATCCATTTTCATTAGTTATCGCAAATATCTGTTGTCATCCTATTCCACGTCTTCTTTTCATTAACTTGATGCTTCTTCATTTCTATAGTGTTTCTTCAATTTTGGTCTGATTAGGTTTACAAATTTCTTGTATTTTTTTTTTATTGTTTTGGATAGTTATACTAATTTTATTCTATCTCACTTGGATTTTACCCTGATTCCAATATTTTCTTTGATAGGCTTTTTGTCTTTTCTGATAGTTTTCTTTAATCTTGATTAGGAACTTTTCGCCGATCTTTTGTGCTAATTGCAGTGCAAATTTTGTTATATTATATTTTTTTCTATTTTATTTTATCTTATTTCATCACGTAGCTGAGAGTACCTATTTTGTATCGCTAAACTGACCTTATTACACTTTTTTCTAATTACAGGAATGCTTATTTTTTCTCTTACATTTTTTTTCTTTCCGTAGATCTAGACAAATTTTATTTCTCACAGTTCTATGGTCTCTTAACTTTAATTTGGTCCGAAGTTACATCTTTAACTGAAGTAACTTTTTAAATGAGAATAAAATCTATCTAGTTTTTCTTTTCTAGATTTGGGCTTCTCCTTGTCCCTTTTCTATGATGATTTTTATAAAGAAAGGTGTTCAGCCAATTCTACAAGCATATCTCCTATGATATTTCTTGGGCTAACACCGAATTTGCATACAGTTGATTCCCCTCTCTTCTCTTGATCTACTTTACATAGAAATCACCGAAAACAAATGCAAATAGAGTCTTATGTTTTTTAAGATATCTCCAGATAATAAAAAGTTTCTCTTTCTTCCTCTGTATTGGATGTTGTTGGTGCGTACGTTTGAATGATCTTCATTTTATACTTTTCATTTATTTTGATAATCAATCCTGGAATTCTATCAGTGATAATACAAAATTCTTCTGTTACCTTCCCGGTTTTTATCAATTAGAAAACTCACTCCCATTTCTTTGTTCCTTTCATGTCGTCTGAAGCAAAACACATGACCATCCTTTAACTCAATGTAAGATTTCCAAGTTCCTCTAATTGCACTCAATCCTATTATATCCCAATTTATTTATTTTAGCTCTTCTTATAACACATCAGTAACTTCTTCCTTAGACAGGGTCCTGACATTGTGTGTTGCAAAGGTTCAGTTTTCAATGGGGTCTCTTTTATTCCACACACACACATATACATATATAACGGATTTTGAGCGAAGCGAAAAATCTATTTTTGGGTGAGATAGCCATGTCGTCCTGATGGAAGTTCCTATAGGGTAGCTTCCTAGGGTATATTACAACTACGGCGATATTCCCAGAGAATTTACCTTAAGGTACCAGAATTCTAACTCCTGGAGCGAGTATCCCTCGTGAAAGGGATATCGCGACATATCAGAGGACGTATTCTAGACACGTCACATGGCAATCTACGACCTGAACAGAGATTCGTCTCGTAGGAGGGAGATTGACGAGATACGAATTCGGGAAAGAAAAAGGGGAGCCGCTCCCAAGGCTTCCTTATCCCCCGATTCGTATGCGTGCCTGGCGCCAATCCTGGCGCCATCTGTATTCCTTGTAGCGTACACGAGGTGCTACAGATACTGTATGTAGGGAGGGGTCCTACAGCCCTTTCTTAGAAAGGCAAGGGCGGGTCCATCAGGACGACATGGCTATCTCACCCAAAAATAGATTTTTCGCTTCGCTCAAAATCCGTTTTTTGGGCTCAAGCCATGTCGTCCTGATGGAAGTGTACCAGAGCATTACTGTATCTGTGGAATCTCAGAACGTGCCGTACTCCCCGGAGATATTTATTCCCGGTCGACTAGACCTAGAGACCTAAGATGTTACCGTTATACATCTTTTCAACTAACTATAAACTATGTTAGAGCTTCCTGCCCCCTACAGGGAAGAGTCCTACTAGACTCTGGAAAGTCTCGAAGAGTACATATATCTATGTATGAATACCAGGCAAGCTAATATAGTGGTCTCGCCCTATATTAAGTAAAGCCTAGTTTGTAAAGGACCACTGCGTCAATATGAAATATCGACCAGTTTTCCGCACAATACTTGTATTGGCCAAAGGTTTTATATCCGCATAGGAGGAAAACCAATGCAACATAGCTTGCATAAAGGAACAATTCTATTAGAATTATCCCAGATAAGGTACATAGAATGAATGCTCAATTATACCAATAAATTGACACAGGTGAAGGAGACGCAAGGTTCTCAAGAACAAGCTTATTGACAGACAATAAACAGACAGGTTAACCACAATTATACATATATATATATAAGAAGAGGATAACCCAAAACTTTAAGCATAAGTATGATAGTAAACAGGGCTTGTTTGTCTGAAAGAAAAACATTAGATGCCACTTTTAAGATACCGAGGTATCAAAGTCATAAAAGCCTGTATTACAAATCAATGACATTAGCGTTAGAAACGCTCGGCACACATGTCTGCACTTATGCTAGGTTCACCTTCGGAAATGGAACAGTCTGGATGGGCAACACAGTGCCCTCACTTAGTTTGTAGTACAGTATGTAACTACACACTCACCCTGGAATTAATCGTCCCAATTAAGACCACTGTTCCTCGCAGAGTTAAACAGTAGGGTTAACACCGCGACCCACTGCTACCCACAGATCTCTTTTAGTTCCTCTACTTGCTTCGCATAGTGGCGAAAGGAACACTCTGGAAGACTTCCAGCCAGTGTATGAACGGAGATGTTCAAAATCCATGCAATTAAAGAAATTTAAGAATGAGGCAACTTTCCTCGGATCGTGACCTGCGGGTGTATTGTCAGGATCCGCTTCTGCGAATAAAATATGTGATTTTTGCTCTGAGTTGATTCAGAGATAAATTTGAGCCTGATGTTCTTCTCCCCTGAATAGTTGACCACCCTTGAAGTCCGAAGTTCTATGAAGATAGACCTTTAGGCATTCTACTGGACATAGAGATGCATCTTCTTTCAGAGGGCAGATTCTCCAGGGACCCCACCTGTTGGTGGGTAACTCATTCTTGGCGAGAAACGTAGGATCCGGAAACAGGTTCAGTTCTTCCCCATCCAGGAACTGAACACGACCTGCCTCTCTCGAGAGGCTACAATTTCACTAACCCCTGGCCCCGGACGCGAGTGCAAATTAGGAAAATAACTTTTTGTGTCAAATCCTTTAACGCACATTCTTCATTGCTCAACAGAGAAGCGAAATGAAGAACTTGTCTAAAGACCATGAAATGGGGCTTTGGAGGTGCTGAAGGTCTGAGCCTAGCACAGGCTTTCGGGACTTTATTAAAGATCTCGTTACCTAGGTCGACCTGGAAGGCATATATGGGTCTTGTCAAAGCAGACTTACACGCTGAAATCGTGTTCGTTGCCAACCCTTGACCATGGAGGTGGGGAAAAAAGATAAGCAGAAGTCTGTCAAGATCTCCTGCGGAAATCTTCGCCTTGACAAAAGGCCACCCATTTTCTCCAAGATGACTCATATTGCCTTCTAGTAGATTTGCATTTATATTCCTCAATGAAGTCTATACTGGCTTTCGAAATCCCGAAACGCTTTCTCACCGCTAGGGAGAGAAAATCATGAACTGCAGGGTCCGGGTTTTCTGTAATGAAGCGCAGACAGTTGACTTCTGGACTCGCTGGGTCAGAACTGGATCTGGTAGTGGTACAAACTTCAGCTACAGTTCCAATGCCAGGAGGAACCACACGCTGTTCGGCCACTTGTGGGCCACTATTGCCGCTACCCTTTGAAGGATCTCAGTTTGTTGAGGACCCTCAACAGAAGGTTGTGAGGAGGGAACAGATAAATCTTGGACCATCTGTTCCAGTCGAGGGACATCGCGTCCACTGCTTCCGCTAAGGGGTCCTCGTACGGGGCACGTACAGGGGCAACTTCTTGTTGTCTTTCGTCGCAAAGAGGTCTGTTTGCAGTTCTGGGACTGATTCAGAATGAAGGAGAATGATCCTGCGTCTAAGGACCATTCCGACTCTATCGGTGTGAACCTGGATAGAGCGTCCCGCTGTCACATTGCGGACTCCTTGAAGGTGAACTGCCGACAGGTACCACTTCTTCTTTTCCGCCAATCGGAAGACGGCCAACATCACCTGGTTGAGAGGTGGTGACCTCGATCCTTGTCGATTCAAGTATCTTACAACTACCTCGCTGTCTATTACCACTTATGTGGAACGAATGACGCGGGGAGACTTTCTTTAAGGTAAGGAGCACTGCCCTAGCTTCTAGAAAGTTTTATGAGAAAGGTCTTGAATAGCCTGGACCAAGTCCCCTGGACTTTTTTCCGATGAGAGTGACCTCCCCATCCCTCCTTTGAGGCGTCTGAGTGAATCGTCACCGACGGGGGAGGTGGCTGAAGAAGAACCTGACTTCTTCAGATGTCTGGCTTGGGACCAAGGCCTGAGAAGAGTACTTAGCCGAAGCGGCTGGTCTTCTCAGATCTCTTCACGCGTTTGATGCATAACTTCTCCAAACTCCGATTGCATCCTTTAGCTGTGCTCTTAGCACTGGGTCTGTCACCGAAGCAAACTGGAGAGAGCGCAGTACTCTCTCCTGCTCGTGTCTTGATATCCTTTCGGAATCTTGAAGTCTCTTGACAGAACCCGCTATCTCCTTCCTTTTCTTCGCTGGGGTGGAGAAACGGTGTGACAAAAGGTCCCAGTGGATCTTAGCCACTGG
Organism: Palaemon carinicauda; assembly: GCF_036898095.1. Classification (NCBI taxonomy): domain Eukaryota; kingdom Metazoa; phylum Arthropoda; class Malacostraca; order Decapoda; family Palaemonidae; genus Palaemon; species Palaemon carinicauda. The sequence continues at coordinate 35,901,488 of NC_090750.1, read as the reverse complement.
AACTTTTGAGATGGAGAAAGTCGAGACTTTTTCTGTTGATCTTGAAGCCTAGGTACTCTAGGAACTGGATCACTGACTGAAGCTTGCAAGCATTCTGTCTCGGATGCTGCCCACACCAACCAGTCGTCCAGGTAGGCTACTACCTGAATTCCCTTTAGGCGAAATTGTTTGAGAGCTACGCTCGCAAGCTCGTAAAAATCCTTGGGGCTATGTTTAGCCCGAATGGCATGGCTCCGAAGGCGTATAGTCTTCGCTGTAGCCTGAACCCTAGGTAGGGGGAGAGTCGATGGCTAATTGGAATGTGCCAGTAGGCATCTGACAAGTCTATAGAGACGGAATATGCCCTCTTGGGCAGTAAGGTCCTTATGTGTTGCAGTGTTAGCATTTTGAATTTGCAATTCACTATGAACTTGTTAAGTGGCTACAAGTCCAGAATGACTCTGAGCTTTTCCGAGTCTTTCTTGGGAACACAAAACAGCCTCCCTTAGAAATTGATGGGCTTCACCCTTTTTCTCCAACCGTTCTTGAACGTACTCCTCCATAACGGGGGTGGAGTGTTGGAAAAAACCGAAGGTACGGGGGTGGAGTGCTGTACCAGCTCCCGCCCAATCCATTCTTGAGTAGGCTGTGGGCCCAGGGATCGAAGGTCCACCGATCCCGAAATTTCAGAAGTCTCCCTCCTACCGGTATCACCTCACTTGGACTGCCGTCCTGAGGTCTTGCCTTCCTGACCCACGACCACCCCTGAATCCCCTTCCCCTTGAGGGGCGTCTAGACGAGCCTCTGGCTGCTCCTCTAGGCTTTGCTCGGAAGGAAGTAGACTGCCCTTCGAACGCTGGGGTGAATGCCGTGGACTGTGTCGACACGGCCCTGGGGTACCCACTGAAAGGTGGTCGGGGATGGGGCCACGATCTGGGGCACTGGGGGCAATGGCAATTGCAGTTGCTGTTGCTGTCTAAGAGGCTTGGCTGGCCGAGACGGTAGCCTAGTCCTCATAGTCTTCCTCTTTGGTTGAGGACCCTCATCCGGGGAAGACTTTCTTTTGATAGCCAGGTCCCACTTCTGGAGAAGGTTTCTATTCTCCAAGGTGGCTTTATCAAAAACTTCTTTGACCAAGTCGGTAGGGAAAAAGGTCTTTTCCCCCAAATGTTGGAGGAGATTAGTTTCTTTAGCTCGTGCCTCACTGTAGCCGAGGTAAACACGAACTCCCTACAAGCTCTCCTTGCCTTGACGAAGCCATAAAGGTCCTTCGTCACTGTGGCCAGATGAGGGCTTGGCCACTACCATGAACATTTCATGGACCTTGGGGGTCACTTGCCATCGTCTCGAGAGTAGTCTGAAGAGACATTGAGGCAGTCAGTCTTTCTTTTGTATCGAGCTCACTTCGCAAAAGAAAGTCAGACAGCTTAGGGGGGGTCCTTGCCGAACTGACGTCCGGGCAATATCAGCCTCCAACTTTCCACTTAGAACGTAAGATGGACGTCCTTCCAATCTTTGTGGTCCATAGGCAGGGCCAGCGACAAGGTTTTACACTCCTCTAGGGAGGGGCAAGACTTGCCGGCCTCGATTGCTTTTAGTACAGCCAGAAACCCTTTCTGTAAAAAGGGGGAAGGCTCTAGTAGGCGAGGACACAAAGGAAGGAAGCTTCCTATCAATGCAGCTACCTTTGAGTTAGAGAAGCCCCTCTCTTTCATCGAAGATGAAAGTAGAGCTTGAGCCTTAGCATGGTCATCACTATGACCTCCTTCGGCTCTGCCTCCTCCTTTGAAGCTGGGTTTCCTTCCTCAGCCGGACATAACAGTCCGGATATGGTGCCTTGCTGGGCCAGAATTCCACCCTCCAGGGGAACTGAGCCCAGCATATCCGAGATGACGATCTTTCCAGTCGTCATCGACATGTGCTCAGCATACCTCCATGGGTTAGCATCCGAGCACAAAGGAAGGTCTTTCACATTGAGCTTTTCTGGGGCCCATGTGATTCTGCAAGGCACTGCATTCGCAGTTCCATTGCAGCCGCCTTCTCCTGATTCTCCTTCTGCATTTGTTGAGTCATTCAACAATAGAAGAGAGGGCCTGTCCCAGCTCTACTGGGAGACCGGCCGATGTAGAGGGACTTGAACTTCATCCTGGGCTTCTGCAAGGAGGTCTTCCTCCTGACACCCGTCCACATCAGATATCCTGTCATTTAGCTGGATGTCTTGCATCGCGACCGCGACTTCAGCATCCACCTGGATCTGAACTTAGGGGATCTCCTCTTGAGGCTGGGGAATCACTGCCTCAGCTGATGCCTTAGGGAAAAGATACGCCCTCATCTTCTCACTTGGAAGATAAGGGCCAGAAGTGTACTTTTGGAAGCCCTTACCCAGGTACGAAGCTTCTTCCTAGCTATTTAAATGTCTCATTAATCAGGTTAGTGCACACAGTACATACCTGAGGGTCCCAATACCGGAGATCATCCTTGGAGACAGCGTATGCTGCGTGTCTCCTACAAAACTCATGTCCGCAGAGGTTCTTGCTGCTGACATTGCAGAAAGCACTTCCCCACTTCGGAGTGTCCCTTCGTAAAGAGAGAAATTTCCATGAGTATCAAGTGAACTATGTATCACTGGATATGCATAGTATAGCATAACAATTCATAAATGAAAGACACACACTTGTGTTTCCCTCACAACCCATTGTTGCAGCCTTCCAGATAATAAAATCAAAAATGGTTTATCTCTACTAGAGTAACCAATGCAAGGTTTCCATAGGAAACAGGTGAGCTCACACCTAGGCAATGATTTTAAAAATCCTGGATAATAGACGGGGAAGAACTCTGCTTCCTGTCTGAGGGCAACAGCAAAGGGCTGTGTAAGAAAACACAATAGTGTTAGAAGATACAGTGCTGTACCTAAACTTTTACTATAGTTTTCTTCTTACTGTATATGCTATACAGAAGAATACTAGTACAGGTATAGGAGGATGGTGTGCCGGCCTGCCTTTGCCGGCCGGCACACACCACAATTAGCTTTAAAGTATACTACTTAACAGCTATAGGGCGGCAGCCCTCTGGTTCCAAATGCCTGTGCCGTCGGCAGCAGCTGCCGGCCAGCAACAGCCAGTGTTGGCCGGCAATGATTGCCGCCAGCAACTACACAAGGTAGTACCCAGGCTGCCGGCCACACTCTTGGTGACCGGCAGACAAGGACTGACATAAGCCGGCCGGCAAAGGTACAAGACCGATGCCAGCCGGCAGCAAAAGAACCAGAAGACTACCCCTGCCCCGGCTGCCGGCCTCATAGGCCGGCTGCCGGGGACAGGTTACAGCACTAGAAGAAAATAGAATGGATGCCGGGATAAGAGTGTACACAACCCCCCCAGCCCGGCAACCGAAAGAGTGCATATAAGGAAGGGGAAGGAAACTTAATTCAGGCTTCCTTGACCAATGCCGTCCGGCTCTGCCGGCAGGCATGGATGAGGGACCAAGAGAGGTCCGGGCAGCACTCGAAAACATAAGACCCTTGCCGTCCAGCGTCTCTGCCGGCCGGCAATGGGCTTAGGTCAATCCAAATCCCAACCTATACTAGGTCCAGAAGTAGAATGACATATGGTACAGTAATACCCCTGCCGGCCAGCTCTGCCGGCCGGCAAGGTACAGTACAGTAATGGCTAGGCCATTACGGAGATAGAGGGGGAAGGGACAAGAGGGTCCTGCCAACCTTGCTTTAGTGACAGATCACCCCGTAGCCAGAGAACTCTGTCTTAGCCTAAGGGAGATCTAAGGGAAAGGGCCAGCGCAGTAGTATAATACCTGCCAGCTTCCAGAGCACCGAAGCAAGGAAGGCGTTGCAACTCCCAAGGGAAGATTTATCCTCCCCGAGAACAGCAACAGGAACTTAGTCTGGTCGATCACACAAGAAGGAATCATAACTACAGAAACCTTCGACAGTGACCTAAGGGAGCTCAGCTCCCCTTTGTAAGTGTTAGGTCAGCGAGGGAGACTCTGCCCCAAAGCCAAACAAACACGGACTCAAGACTAAAAACTCTGTTGTTCTGACCCTCTTTGAACCAGACTCTGCTGGAACAGGAAGGTACAGTAACACCCTAGTAATAGTTTTATCGAAAATAAATTCGGAAAAAACCACTTAGGGATAAGCCCAAGGGCTTAAACAGAGGGAAAGGGATTGCATACCTTCTCCGAAGAAAAGAAAGCAACCGGGGGAGTATGATAAAGTATACTAAGGCTCCATAAGCAATTAGCCTAGGCACCAAGAGAATCGATTACCTATTCACCGAAACTCTCACG
>NC_090750.1:35867204-35877204 GCF_036898095.1 Palaemon carinicauda | reverse complement strand
AGTCTAAAGTTTTGTTCAGATTTAATATTTCCAATGTTGTATATGATATATTTATTTTTGTGAAGTGTGTATTATTTTGATCATTATTATTTCTTACAGAACTCTCTCGTATCCCTATTTAAGAATCGAAGTAAGAGGTTGTTTTGAATAGTTCTTAATAATAATTACCCAGTTTGTTTTGAGAATACTTGAGAGACCTTTGGATATTCAGTGTTTTTATATCTTGCCGACTGGGAGTTTAACGATTTCTCAGAGCCCGGGCATTATTCAAGTGTAAGAGATTTATGTAAAAACAGACAGGTGAGTTTGCAACTCGGGAGGTTGTGGGGCTTGTCAGCCGTAATATATATATATATATATATATATATATATATATATATATATATATATATATATATATATATATATATTCCCTTATATACATCTGTGTGTAGGTGTATTTGAACTCTTTTAATTCAATTTGTATTGTAAAATTTCTATCACCTGTACAGTATATATGTTTTGATGGCCTCTTGAATATGTAAAATACGAAAGTGTTCAGGATTCACATGGTGTTTTCCCTTTTCCAAGTAATTTTCTTGCATCTGAAGATCAAAAGTTCACGTAAGGTCAATGCATAAATGGACAGCACATGTCTTTAGTTTTTTCGAAGCCTTTTCACCTTACAGAATACGCACCTTTCCTTACACGAGCCCTAGCAGCCAAAGAACACCTACAGTTTCTGAATGAATGAATATTGGGATGAACAAGTTATTTCTAGATCTGTGATAACCAAAACCATATCAAAAGTTGATGCATAATGTAAAACTCCAAGTGACAAGGAATTGGCAAATAAAACTACTTTTGAAAATACTACCAGACTGGAGAGATAGGCTTCAAGATTATTGGTGTGAACTGTGAACTAAAAGAAAAAAATGTTAATGGAAGACTGTAAAAAAAACATGCTTGAAAAAAAAAATATGCCTAATACAAAGAATTCTTTGAAACACCATCTCTCACCATGATCGTGTTATTACCGTATCAAACACATTTTTGGATCATATGTCCTCTGCATGAGGTTACGGACTAAATTTTATGTCATCTTCTGTGGTTAATTTTGTGGAAATTACCAAGCGATCTTGTGCTTGGGAACAAAAATAGTGATATATCTAACGAAAAGGATTGTGGTGATTACCAATGGTAATGCATTTTTTTTTAAAGTCTACAAATATATTTTGGAAAGCCATAACGGAATTAAATCGTGATAAAACATACAACTAAAAAATAAAAAAACCAGGTACATTAATAGTTTTAATACATTTTTATTATGGTAATTTTGTCCATCAATATGTCCATAAACAATAGCTCAACTATAGAATTGAGCAAATGGCCCAGCTGAGTATGTGGGATATTACATGTAATTGGGAGAGGAAACACACAAACTAGGGTAAGCTTAATATTTTTGGAGCCACTACTCTCGCAGTGCTATACAGCGTTGAGTAAACTAAAATTATCCACATTAAGAAATAATCAGTCATTCTATTTGTTTAAATAAATATATTATATTCATGACATCATTAATCATTCATTTAGTTGTTATTTATTGAAATTCTGATTTAAAGCATCGAACCTCATATGGTGCTGAAAATAAGATTTTACGTTATATCGTAAATGGAAATAAATTTACTATTTGTTTGAACATTATAATACTTACAAAGGAAATGAGGTATGACATTTTCACACTGCTATTAACTTTTTAAATATCTGTCTAGATTAGAAATAATATTACAAGAATAAGGCTAAATGAGAGAATCACTAAACACCAATAACCTAAAAGCCTTTCAACAATATGCTTGTGTGCTCATAAGATATTTCATTACCTTTTAAAAATAACAGTTTCTCACTAGTTAGATTTATGAGTGATTTAGAAGAGAATGTTTCCCCGAGAATGTTGTGGATAAGTTGTTTTATCATGCCTGATGTTCCTGCATGTGTTTGTGACTGCGTCTCTGTTTCCCTCTGCAGCTTTTGGTGCAATATTGTCTTCCTCCTCTCTCTAATGATTATCATTTTCGTTGTTAAATTACGTCACATTTCCCCGATGATACTATGACTACTTTGAGCTATCATGACTTAACTTCTTTCCTTAGAGTTACTTTCAGCAGCTGTGATGTTCTCTTTCATTGCAGAAACTTACAATTTCCTAGTAGCCTAAGACTCTTCCATTACTTTTAGCTATTAGATATGACCTATTTGAAGAGAGGCACCGTACTTTTTTCCTTTCAGTATAGACAGACTATTCTCTGTTATGGAATTATTCCTCCACAGCCGTATTGAAGCCAGTAGGTTCTTAGTGACGTAAATTAACAAGAGGCACTTCTGATTTACGAAATAATCAACACTTATTCCTATACGTAGCTGCATGGCTTGTAGGAGCAGACTTACTATCAATACCACCATCGTTCTCCCTATAAGCCCACAAAACTATGCCTTCGGAGTACAGGGTATGGCAATCTAACTACCTTGTGGTCATTGTGGGCGGAATTCCCAGATGCGGCGGACAATTTAGCTTTCTCTTTTTTCAAGATTATCACAGATAAACGTATCCAAAAGGCAGAATTCGATACGCTATTCTAGCCGCTAAAATAAATTGGCATTACTACTACTACTACTAATAATAATAATAAATAATAATGATAATAATAATAATAATAATACCAAGGCACTTCCCCCAATTTTGTGGGGTAGCCGACATCAAACAAATGAAACAAAAAAGGGGACCTCTCCTCTCTACGTTCCTCCCAGCCTGACAAGGGACTCAACCGAGTTCGGCTGATACTAATCGGGGGGCACAGCCCACCCTCCCCCGTTATCCACCACAGATGAAGGTTCATAACGCTGAATCCCCTACTGCTGCTACCTCCACGGTCATCCAAGTCACCGGAGGAAGCAACAGGGCCTACCGGAACTGCGTCATAATCGCTCGCCATTCATTCCTACTGCTAACACGCTCTCTTGCCTCTCTCACATCTATCCTCCTATCACCCAGAGCTTTCTTCACTCCATCCATCCACCCAAACCTTGGCCTTCCTCTTGTACTTCTCCCATCAACTCTTGCATTTATCACCTTCTTTAGCAGACAGTAATTTTCCATTCTCTCAACATGGCCAAAACACCTCAACACATTCATATCCACTCTAGCTGCTAACTCATTTCTTACACCCGTTCTCACCCTCACCACTTCGTTCCTAACCCTATCTACTTGAGATACACCAGCCATACTCCTTAGACACTTCATCTCAAACACATTCAATTTCTGTCTCTCCGTCACTTTCATTCCCCACAACTCCGATCCATACATCACAGTTGGTACAATCACTTTCTCATAAAGAACTCTCTTTACATTCATGCCCAACCCTCTATTTTTTACTACTCTCTTAACAGCCCCCAACATTTTGCACCCTTCATTCACTCTCTGACGTACATTTGCTTCAACTCCATCATTTGCTGCAACAACAGACCCCAAGTACTTAAACTGATCCACCTCCTCAAGTAACTCTCCATTCAACATGACATTCAACCTTGCACCACCTTCCTTTCTCGTACATCTCATAACCTTACTCTTCCCCACATTAACTCTCAACTTCTTTCTCTCACACACCCTTCCAAATTCTGCCACTAATTGGCCAAGCTTCTCTTCCGCGTCTGCAACCAGTACAGTATCATCCGCAAACAACAACTGATTTACCTCCGATTCATGGTCATTTTCGTCTACCAGTTTTAATCCTCGTCCAAGCACTCGAACATTCACCTCTCTCACCACTCCATCAACATACAAGTTAAACAACCACGGCGACATCACACATCCCTGTCTCAGCCCCACTCTCACCGGAAACCAATCGCTCACATCATTTCCTATCCTAACACATGCTTTACTACCTTTGTAGAAATTTTAATAATAATAATAATAATAATAATAATAATAATAATAATAATAATAATAATAGTAATAACAATAACAACATTAATAATAAAAAGAATTGATGCAAGAAACTCTCTCTCTCTCTCTCTCTCTCTCTCTCTCTCTCTCTCTCTCTCTCTCTCTCTCTCTAAGACAAGTATATGTATATATATATATACAGTATATATACATATATATAAATTAGATATATGTGTATAAATATTATATATATATATATATATATATATATATATATATATATATATATACATATATATATATATATATATATATATATATATATATATATATGTAGTTATATATGTACGTATGCATGCATATATATATATATATATATATATATATATATATATATATATGTATATATATATATATATATATATATATATATATATATATATATATATAGATATGTAGATATATATGTACGTATGCATATATATATAAATTTAGATATGTACATATGCATATACATATATATATGCACATATATATAAATATATTTATGTATATATATATATATATATATATATATATATATATATAATATACATACATAGAGAGAGAGAGAGAGAGAGAGAGAGAGAGAGAGAGAGAGAGAGAGAGAGAGAGAGAGAGAGAGAGAGAGAGAGAGAGAGAGAGAGAGAGAGAGAGAGCCAAATACGGAAATAAATTCTTGTGCACAGGACCTACTTAGCCGTAAATCCTTTTCGATTTATGGGCCTAATCCGACGAGGAAATTAACGGGGTCTTATTGGAGTATTATCTTTTCATACTGGCGATGTTGCAGAGAGATATTTATAAGGGGAGATCGTGAGTATGATAAGAAAAGTTTCTTGTAAGAAATTGTTAGGATTCGATGCGATAATAAAGATGGAGGAAGAGAGAATGATATCATGAAAAGAGGAGCATGCCATGATAGGAAGGGGAAGAAGATAGAAAAAAATGAATTAAAATAGGCGAGAAAAAGTTGTTAATTACCAAATTTTAGCATATTTAGTACAAGATGAAGTTTTATAATGAAGCAGGAGAGGAGGCGTTCAAAGTTATTTCTAACAGTATGAGGTCTGGAATATGAGGCGAGGATTTGAGTCAAGCAAAGTTCAACAAGTATGCTTGCAGGTAGGTAATAAGAGAGCAAAAGAAGCGTGCAATAAACGCCCATTGGCCTTTGCGTTAAAAGTGCCAAATATGCTGCAAGCATTCCAGGTTTCTATAAATATAATCTTACAACCAACGAAAACAAAAATAAGAAAAAGGACAGAGAAGTGAATGAACGCTTATCGCTTAAGAAATAAGCCTTACTAAAACAAGAAAAGGCAGAAAGATTTCAAGAATACATAAAATATTACTTTAAATTTAGGCATTTGCTCCAATTAATAGAAACTTCCAAATTAAAACAATTGTATACAATGAATAATGGTGAAATGAAGTGCCTAAATGTAACCCCAATGGCATCCATTAAATAAAAAATACATATTTTGATAACGTAAAGAAATGAAAGTTAGGAAAAAAACCACAACGTATACGCAAAGAATACAATGAAAATTCCTCAAAATGTTTGGGAATTAATGAAAAATTAATAAATTATAGGCAATAAACAAATGATAAGAATATAAAGGTATAATGAAAAAGTAAAAACTATAATCTATGAAAAATGATAGAAGATTCTGCAGATTCCCTTGCGCAACTGTTGACATAAGGTGAAGGTTAAGTGTAGCTTAAGATCGATCCCATCCTTATTCTGAGATGTTTTTTTTGTTATACATGTTTTGACACCAGAAGTATAATATTTCGTTGAAGTAAGATCATCCATTTTATAAACACACACACATACACACACACACACACACACACACACACACACATATATATATATATATATATATATATATATATATATATATATATATATATATATATATATATATATATATATATATATATATATATATATATACTTATATATATATATATATATATATATATATATATATATATATATCCAAAGCAATAAAAAAAAGTAAAAACAAAAATCCCAAGACATTCGTAAACATATTTATATCGATATTGATGAAACACTAAAGAAGTGAAGAAGCATCAATTTCATGAAACGAGGGCTTGGAACAGAGCGACAAAAGATATTTACTTTAAAGGATGTAAATGGAAATACTATCAACAAAAGAGGGGAAGTTTTAAAAATTGAAGAGGATTTCTATACATTGCTATACAATAAAGATATAAGCAATAACTTTGCCAATAGAAATAAAGAAATACCTGAGCTGGTACCAAACGGAACAGTTGGAGAAGTAGAGAAAGCATTAAAATGCATGAAAAGAGGCAAAGCAAAAGGAGAAGATGGCCGAACAATTGATTTAATAAAAGAAGCAGGAGATTTCATAATAGTAAACCTCGCTGAACTTTACAAAGAATGCCTGCAAAAATGGTATATACCTACAGCTTAGAAAAACTTTAAAGGTATACTAATTAAAAAAAAGGGAGACACAAAAGACCTTAAAAATTACCGCCCGATAAGTTTACTCATTCTATTATAAGATATTTATAAAGATCATATTAGGCCGAATAGAAAGACAGCTAGACATTAATCAACCAAGAGAGCAGGCAGGCGTTAGAATTGGGTATTCAACAAGTGACCATAACCATGAAATTAACCAGGTAAGGGAAAAATCAACATAATATGGCAAACCCTTGAATATGGGATTTCTAAACAACTGGAAACCTTTTGATTCTGTCAAAATGTCAGCAGTAAGGAAAGCCCTTCAAAGACAAAGAATAGATAAATTTTATGATAGAACACTTGAAGATACCAATATGGGAAGTACAGCAATCCTATAGCTACATAAGGAAAGTGAGAAAATTCTGATTGAGAAAGGATTTAGACAGTGAGACCCCATTTGCTAAATTATTCACAGCATGCTTAGAAGTGTTTAAGAATTTAGATTGGGAAAATGTAGGAAATAATATTAATGGGGAATACCTTAACAACTTAAGATTTGCAGATGATATAGTTCTATTTAATGTATCATGGAATGAATTGTAAAAAAAGATAGAAATTTGAACAGAAAAAGCATAAATGTAGGACGTAAATTGAATATAAGTAAAACTAAGATAACGTTCAATGAAAATGCAGAAACACAATGAATATGCGTTATGTACGAACCTCTTGATATTGTAAATGAATATACACACTTAGGACAGACAGTAAGTGTTTCCCCAGGACACGAGACTGAAAATAAAAGAAAGATAAGCAGGGTATGGAGAGTTTTGATAAAGAAAATGAGATTATGAAAAGTAAAATACAACTTGCTCTAAAAAGAAAAGTATTTAATCAGATGCTCCTACCAGTATTAACTTATGCATCAGAAACTTGGAGCCTTACTAAAGCTTTAGAACATGAGCTAGTTACATCCCAAAGAGCTACAGAAAGAATAATGGTAGATTTAACACTAGAGAGAGGAAAAGAGCAACATATACGAAAACAAACTAAAGTAAAGGATATTCTAACAACATGTACGGAAAAAGTGATGAAAATGGGTAGGACATATAATGAGAAGAACATACAATAAATGGACATTATGAATAACAGAAAGGGCTCTTAGAGATTGCAAACGAAGATATAGAATAAAGAGAAGACGATGGACTGACGAATTAAGAAAATTTGATGGTAGAGAATGTCAAAAAGACTATAAACAGTCGCGGGTTGAATGATATGTCTGAGGCCTTTATCCTGAAGTGGTCTACTATAGTTATAGCTAATGATATATATATATATATATATATATATATATATATATATATATACATATATATATGTATATATGTATGTATATATCTATGTATACATATGTATATATATATATATATATATATATATATATATATATATATATATATTTATATATAAATATGTATTCATATGTATATATATATATTCATATAATTATATATATATATATATACATATATATGTATATATATAATATATACATACAATATATATATGTGTGTGTATATATGTATTTATATATAAATATGTCTGTGTACATATATGTATATGTATATATATGTATATATATATACATATATATATATGTATATACATATATATATATATATATATATATATATATATATATATATATATATATATATATGTATGTATCTTACATTTACTCCGCTGAGTGCAATTCCAGCCATTCATTCTTGACTTGTTCAACAACAAAAATCTGACTACGGTGTTTTGATTAAATCAAACATCTTTTTAGCAATGAAAATAAACTTCAATATAAAGGGTAGTACAGTAGAAATTTGAATAAAAAATCCAAATGTTTGTGAAGAAAATTAGCTAAATGAAAATTGGCAAAGAAATTATTTGGTAAATGACTTTGAAGGGGTAAACAAGTTTCCTCGGAAGCTCCATAACACAAGATCCCCAGAACCTACTCCAGACGAAGGCACTCCTCCAGGGCCATCTTGGAATGTCCGACGCAGTTCACGCTGGAAGGCTTTTCCATCCACTTCCGAACTCAAGTATTGGAAACAGCGATAGTTTTCGATTCCTTGCATCCTCCCTCTCTCATAACATAACGACTCACCTCGTGGTTACGGCATTCGACAGATATTAGGTGATAATAAGCTTTAAGAATGAGCTTTTCCACTTACAGAAATTCACTAAGAAATTCAATTTGCACTTAAAATGTAAAATGAAGTATAACAGTAAATATATTCTACTGTAATAATAAAAGACATTAAAATCTTATACTGGCAATATTAACATATCCACCTGTCTCTCTCTCTCTCTCTCTCTCTCTCTCTCTCTCTCTCTCTCTCTCTCTCTCTCTCTCTCTCTCTCTCACACATTATGAGCCTTTTGATTTACAGCACTACACTAAATGATGAGTATAAATATAACACGTGTTGTATAATGTATATTATTGTAGTTATGCTTTGATGCTGTCCTGTATGATATTGATAATGATAATGATAATATTAACAATAAAATAATGATAAAAAACATAACATAAATAATAACTGATATCAAAATCACCTACAAACCAATTACTGCTCATGTCATATAATACCATATAGTATTATAAAGATATTGCGTAAGAAACCTATTAAAAGTGATTCTAAATACTATAGAGTTCTGTAAATGGTTATGTAAAGTTTTACAGTATAAAATGCAAAATGACGATAAAAGCTGTAAGGGTATCGTTGGTATTTTTCTGTGAGTTTATATAATTCTATTAAGATAAAGTATGATACTTCAGGTTGCAAATTAATGTAGTTAGAATTTGTACGATTTCAGAAAATTTGACCTTTTTTTTTTTAATTTACGAAACGAATTTCACTTTGCTTTTAAAAGCCATCTAAAAGTATCATAATATAAGAACATGATTCATGTTCAACATGTTGTCAATAAAATTTTTCTTATTGAAATTAAACACCGTAGTTAAACCGAAATTATTTTTTTTTTTTTAAAAGCCAGTTAGCTTGTTGGAGTTAATGACTGCTAATATTGAGTTGTTCTTGTGATCACTCTGTTCTGACCGCGGTGTTTGAATGAAAATTAACCACTACTGTATATATTATTATTATTATTATTATTATTATCATTATTATTATTAAGCTACAACAATAGTTGGAAAAGCAGGATGCTATAAGCCCAGGGGCTTCAACACGGAAAATAGCCCAGTGAGGAAAGGAAACAAGGAAAAATAAAGTATTTTAAGAACAATAACAACATTAAAATAAATATCTCCTTTATAAACTATAAAATATTTAACAAAACAAGAGGAAGAGAAATAAGATTGAATAGTGTGATCGAGTGCACCCTCAAGCAAGAGAACATATTACATGTACGTATGTTAGAATGTTTATGAAGAGCTTTCTTTATAAACAAGTAATTTTTTTATTTTTGGTGAACAAAAAGATCAACAAAAGAAAATTATTATTTTTTTTTTTCAAAATACAAACAAATCTTTGTATGGGTTCAGTCATGTGGGAAAGAGTTCATCG
>NC_090750.1:35859704-35862204 GCF_036898095.1 Palaemon carinicauda | reverse complement strand
TTTTTTTTTTTTTTTAAACACAAGCCAGCAGGTTCCTAGCCTCTGTTTTGCCGCTGTCTACAACTGTCACCTGAATACGGACAGTCTGCAAACAGTAGGTTCAGGAAAGTTAGTATCAGACTTTTTTTTTTTTTCATTTTCCATTTTTGTTGTTCAAGGCAAACGACAGATCCTTCTCTGGCTGTTTTGGTTGAGGACAGCCTTTTACAAAGATCACACTCCTGTTTGCAGTTGAACTTGATCGTGTTGAACTGTCTATCTCAGTTTTACATGTATCAAAATTTAAAGCATATTCAATTTACACGTTTCATGGTCGACTCGTTAACTTCACTGTGTTACACTGTATTCTCCAAATCTTCTTCATTAGTCACCCACAATTCAGAATTCCAACTTTTGGGGCACACCCAAATATAACTCCGTAAAGACTTCTCTTAATTCCACTGTGAAAAGCTCTATTTTTCATAAACTGAATGAAACGCAGACCTTAACTCCATTTTGTAATTTTATTGTCACTTATCCAAGTAAATAGCATTTTTTCAACGTCTTGGTTAGCCCACTCAACGCTTCCTTGGCTTTGGCTGTGTCGGGGTTTAGCGTGAACAATATGCAATTCTGGCCTTACCAGTTTTAAGCTTTCAATAACAAAATTGAAAAACTCGCGCTCACTATCAAACTGTAACACACATGGTGCCCCAAAAGTAGTAAAGCATCAAATAAATTATGAGCAACTTCATCAGGTCTTTTAGATGTTAAAGGGCGTAAGGTAATGGATTTTGTTAAATGGACCCCATGAACAAAGATAAATTTGTATTTACCATCAGGTTGGGACTATAGATCGATCAAGTCTACCTGGCATCGGCTGCCATAGTGCTTAAATACCTTTGGTTCAACAGTAATTCCTTTCTAAATACTTTTTATTTTTCTGACATGTTTCACAACACTGTAATACCAAAGAAATTTGTTGTTGGGTTACAATTTTACAACGTTTGTTCACCTCAAGAAGCATACTATTCCGGCTTCCATGTCCAATACTACATTGCATGGTATACGGAATATCATAATTTATCCCGTCACATAATATCTTATAGCATCCTATTTGCTGCACAAAGGAATAATTGACTTCTGAATTAGTTGTACTTCAAGCACATTGTAGTGTTCTAATAACCAAAAATCTGAAGGCACTTTTTTTCCAACAAGAGCTTCATATTTAATTTTAGGCATTAAAACACTGTTGGCAGCAACCGGTAACTCGTTCAGTATTGTTAAGAGCTTTACACTAATACCTTCCATATTCGAATGAAATAAAATGAAAAAATAAAACCCGGATAATAACTGCACTGAATAACAGTACCAGAGAAGACAAACAGTAATACTGATACTAAGACTTCTGGATAACTGAAGTTGCCAGTGATTGGGGAGATAACAATACCGTTATTAGTAAACAATTTATATACTCTCCCTGATCATCGTCTGGGATTTCATGAAATAGCTAGTTAAACTGTAAAATTATATCATACGCATTACCTGGCAATTTTGGCTATTTCATGTATTACCGGATTATAGACTTTAACGGTAACGTACACACACGCATAAACACATACACACAGATATATAAATATATATATATATGTATGTATATATATATATACACACATATATATATATATATACACACATAAATATATATATATATATATATATATATATATATACATAAATATATATATACATAAATATATATATATATATATATATATATATATATATATATATATATATATTTATTTATATATACATATATATATATATATATATATATATATATATATATATATGAAAATCAACACAATATCATGCTTAAATAGAAATAAATTTCTATCTCTTACTGAGATCGAACCCTAGCCCCTCGCCAAATCCTGAATCGCAGTTAGCAATTAGGTTCCGTCTTCTTAAGAGCTCTGGTGGCATGGTTGGAAGTGACCTGGCCTTTCATTTGAAGGGGCTAGGATTCGATCCAAGTATGAGATCGAAATTTTTTTTCTATTTGAGCAAGATATTGTGTTAATTTTCCTCCATATTGACTCTTTATGGGCAATTCTAATTAAAAGTTATCAATTTGTGTCACTTGGTGGAACGGAAAGTCAGGGAAAACTCGCTGGTAAGAGACTGATGTCTGGCCAGGTAAGTCTTGAATTGCAGTTAGAAGTTAGGTTCCAACATCTTTTGAACGTGTGGTGGCATGGTTGGAAGTGACCTGGCTTTTCAGTTGAAGGAGCTAGGGTTCGATCCTAGCATGAGGTAGAAATATATATATATATATATATATATATATATATATATATATATATATATATATATATGTGTGTGTGTGTGTGTGTGTGTGTACTCACACCAGGTCAGCCAGACGGCGTACCGAATTTTAGCCCTTTCTGCACGCCTACGTGAGAGCCATCAAGAACGCAGACCTATCACACAGTCAAACATTTCTCCTACATATATA
>NC_090750.1:35847204-35852204 GCF_036898095.1 Palaemon carinicauda | reverse complement strand
CATATGCGGCACTACAAACTGAAACTTGGTCTAGGAAGTTTAATTGACTTTATTTTACTTTTCCTAATCAGCCTGTACAAAGGTTCTTGGGGAAAAACATAAAAAGGATCATTGATAGAGGACATCCTTGTCCCGAGCATTTAATTTGCCTCACGTCAAATACCTCGCCATATTTACTTAAAATTAAAGAAACCTCATTTCAAACAGAATATTTCTTACACTTACACAAATCTTCAAATCTTATACCTTACACACTTTTCCCTTCAATTTACCTTCGACGATGATTAACTCCTCATTTTCATATACAGAACAAATTCTAGTAAAGTTAGATTCATGCTTGAATTTAACGTAGCATTTTTGTCGAGAAATAGCTTAAATATCACAAAGTTCATCATCATCTAATTTCATAATCTCACTAAGTATCTTCTCTATACATAAAATGTCAATGAAACCACCAAGGCTAACTTGTATTCTGTCGCTTGGTGGGAGTGTCAGCAGCAAACCTTCCAGTAACTCCCTTTCCATCTCTCCAAGAAAATGAAGGTGCCATTACGAATATTGTTTATATGAGCGTCTGTCTCAAACACAAAAAATAATGGGATTTAAAACTATAACACCATAGTGTCGAGAGGATTTTCAGCGCACAGCGAGCACCAACTTTGGCCTGGGGTAACAACATCCCCATACCATACTTCCACAGGTAGGTCCTCGTTTGAAAACGCATTTTCGAATTTGGTCAATAAATCAAAAACAGGTTTCTTATCCAGGGTCACTGTTAGCACTGGTTATTCGCTACATCTTCATACACCTTCATTACTAAGGTCTTTTTACTGACCAAACAGTAAGACATTGGATCCTTCTCTCTGGTTACGGCTCATTTTCCTTTTGCCTACACACAAACCGAATAGTCTGGCCTATTCTTTACATACTCTCCTCTGTCTTCATACACCTGACAACACTAGTTACCAAACAATTCTTCTTCACCCAAGAGGTTTTTGCACTAATTCTTCAGTGGCCACTTTCCTCTTGTTAAGGGTAGAAGAGACTCTTTAGCTATAGTAAGCAGCTCTTCTAGGAGACGGACACTCCGAAATCAAATCATTGTTCTCTAGTCTTGGGTAGTACCATAGCTTCTGTACCATGGTCTTCCACTGTCTTGGATTAGAGTTCTCTTGCTTGAGGGTACACTCAGGCACAGTATTCTATCTTATTTCTCTTCCTCTTGTTTTGTTGAAGTTTTTATAGTTTATATAGGAGATATCTATTTTAATGTTACTCTTCTTAAAATACTTTATTTTTCCTTGTTTCCTTTCCTCACTAGGCTATTTTCCCTGTTGGAGCCCCTGGGCTTATAGCATCTTGCTTTTCCAACTAGGGTTGTAGCTTGGGAAATAATAATAATAATAATAATAATAATAATAATAATAATAATAATAATAATAATAATTACTGTATTATCCTCTTAAAAAGGGCGTTTTACTAGGAAGTCCTCGAACAGTAACACACCGGTTCGACGGTTCTTATTTTTCTCATAATAATAATAATAATAATAATAATAATAATAATAATAATAATAATAATAATAATAATAATAATAATAATAATAATAATAATAGGTGACGAGGAAAAAATTACTGGAAGTTATTAATATTAGATTTCAAAATATATCTACTTTTCAAAATGCTAAAATTTATATTCCTCGTTGTTCTAATGCATATTTAATCCTATTTTTATTCATATAGTATCAAAGGCATGAAAAGAGTAAGCTTAGAGTCCACACTTCTTTGAAACATCACTATTCGAATGAATATGATTCTACAAAGTTTTAAAGTTTTCTTTTTAATAACCATTCATGCACTTCACATGCATCACTAATTTGATAGTTACTGTCGGGGAAAAGAAAGGACGCATGAATTATGTTTTTCAAACACGAAGTATAAGATTGAGATTCTATTGATTTATTGAATGTGCGTATGATCACGAACTATCTGATATGAAGTAAAGCGTACAACAATAGGAACCCGAACCCGCTCCCCCCTCAAAAAAAAAAAAAAAAAAAAAAAAAAAAAAAACGTTGCCATGCTAAGAATTTAATGAGGGAAAGAACTACTCGCTGCTTGAATTGGTACTGTACTGTACAACAAACTTAAAGGAAGAATATTCCGGTATATTCGGTTGTGTGAATCATATTTCAGCAATTAATAACTGACTTCTTTCTTAGGTGACTTCAAGCTTACAGTTACAAAACAGTTGCTTCACAGTTCATTTCTTCGGAAATTCATAGTCTTGTATTTATTTATTTTTAGAAGGCAGTAGATTTTACGTCTTAATACAAAGACCCAATGATTGGTATGAGGAAACTAATGTCGTGTTATGGTCGAGAAAACAAAGGGAAAATAAGAATTTGTAAAAATCAGAGAGAGAGAGAGAGAGAGAGAGAGAGAGAGAGAGAGAGAGAGAGAGAGAGAGAGAGAGAGTAAGCTTTCTGTGAAGATATGTATAGTACTGTATATATAAATGTATATATATATATATATATATATATATATATATATATATATATATGTATATGTATATATATATATATATATATATATATATATATATATATGTATATATTTCTATCTATCTATCTATATATATAAATATATACACACATGTATATATATATATATATATATATACATATAAATATATATATATATATATATATATACATATATATATATATATATATATATATATATATATATATATATATATACACACACACGCATTATTATAAATATATATATATATATATATATATATATATATGTGTGTGTATATATATATATATATATATATATATATATACACACGTGTGTACGTGTTTATATATATTTATATATATATATATATATATATATATATATATATATATATAGTATATATTTAATATATATATACATATATATATAGATAGATAGATAGAGATAAATATAAGTAGTAGGTATGTAAATGTGTTTGTGGTAGCTCAAGTCCAACTGATTACCGCCCAATTTCCATAACCATATTATCTAAAGTTTTTGAAAGTCTTTTGGCAAAACGTCTTAATAGGTTTGCTGAAGTAATTATCTATTCCCTAGTTTGCAATTTGGTTTTCGTAAAGGTCTTGGTGCATGTGATGCCCTTCGTACAATCTCCATTGCTGTACAGAAATCCCTTGATTGTGGTCAGGAAGTTCGTATGATTGGCTTTGATTTTAGTGCTGTCTTTGCCCGTGTTAATCATGAGGCTTTTGTATTCAAACTCAAACAGTTGGGAGTGGGTGGGTCGTTTCTTAGCATTATTATTGAATTTTTAAGTAATAGATCTCAAAGATTTGTTGTTTATGGGCACCATAGTGAGTATAGGAATGTGATATCTGGTGTTCCACAGGGTAGTGTTCTTGGCCCATTACTTTTCATACTATATACACATGACATGTAATTTGGCCTAGAAAACAAGCTTGTCGCATATGCAGATGATGCTACTCTCTTTGCTTCAATTTCATCCCTTGAATGTAGGTCTGGGGTTGCTTAATCCCTTAATAGAGATCTAGCTAAAATTAGTGCATGGTGCAAATTATGGGGCATGAAGTTGAATCCTAACAAAATTCAAAGTATGATTGTAAGTAGGTCAAGGACAGTGGCCCCTCAACATCCAGATCTCAGTATTGATAATATTTCTTTAACAACAAATTTACTTTTGAGAAATACATTAGGTCTGTGTCTTCTTCAATTGCACAAAATAATTGGCTCATTTTGAAAGTCTTTCAAGATTTTAGGTGATCAATCTATTCTGAAGAAGTGTTTCAATTCTTTCATTCTACCTTGTTTTGAGTATTGTTCTCCTGTCTGGTCTTCAGCTGCTGATTCTCATCTTAATTTGTTGGGCAGAAACTTACGGTCTATTAAATTTCTTATTCCTGATCTACATGTTAATCTTTGGCACCGTCGTTCAATTAGTTCATTATGTAGGTTGCATAAGATTTTTCATAATTCTGACCATCCTTTACATTCAGATCTTCCTGGACAATTCCAGCCTGTTCGTAATGCTAGGCAGGCAGTTAATTCTAATAGCCAGGCCTTCTCCATCATAAGGCTCAATACGACACAGTATTCTAGAAGTTTTATTCCAGCTGTGACCAAATTGTGGAGTGATCTTCCTAAACGGGTAGTTGAATCAGTAGAACCTCAAAAGTCCAAAGTTGCAGCTAATGTTTTTACGTTGAACAGGCTGACATAAGTCTTTTTATAGTTTATATATGACATATCTGTTTTGACGTTGTTGCTGTTTTTAGAATGATGTATTTTTAACTTGTTCTCATCATTTATTTATTTCCTTTCCTCACTGGGCTATTTTTCCCTGTTGGAGCCCTTGGGCTTATAGCATCTTGGTTTCCCAACTAGGGTTGTAGCTTGGCTAGTAATAATAATGATAATAATTAGTGTTCCTTCTCAAATTCATCTGCTCTTCGTCTTCTGCCTCACGTTCTGCTTGCATTAATGTTCCTTCTTGAATCCATCTGCTCTTTATTTTCTGCTTTATGGCTAGCTTCTTAAATTTGTTTCCCTCCATAAATTACTCTGCTCTTCTGTTTCCGGCTATCGTCTTCTATTCGCCGAATTTGCTTTATCGGATTTACTGAATGAGAATCTCTTTTTTGGTGACATCATTTTGTATAAAACTAAAAAAAATGCATATAAAAATTACATAACACTCAACCATTAAATATTATGTAGAATCTCTTTTTGGGTGGCACCATTTTATAGGAAACTGAACAAAATATGAAAAATTACACAACACTCAATCATTAAATTTTGTGTATGGTTTTGTACATTTTATAATATGGAAAACAAAATCTGTACGCTATATGTGTGGGGGCAACACCCAAGGACCCCATTTTTAGGTCAAATTTCCAAAATAATATAGCCCTAAGTAATCTCCTATGTTCATACAAACTTTATGTCGAAATT
>NC_090750.1:35839704-35842204 GCF_036898095.1 Palaemon carinicauda | reverse complement strand
TTCATTAATTAACAACCTTCATTATTTCTTTTATGATTAAAACCGAATAATTTCTTAGGGATAAATTATATAAAGCTAAAAATAATAGCTAACGTTATTCATAAACTCCTCAACCAAGTAAAAGTCTGCAGATAAAACAAATAAATGATGAAATAATAGGTATTGGACAAATCATAGGAAACACTTGTTGTCTCACGCATTCTCAAGTAATGATCCCAGACCTGGAATATGCTATTGCTATTATCTTGCTTGTGCTTGAAAGTTTATTGCGATTGCCTGATTGGTTGATTCAGTGCTTAGAATTGAGTTAATCTGAACTGTAATGTTATTCTTAATGCATATGGTTTAGGATCTTATCCATCTCTTTTCAAAATATTGGAAAGGAAAACGACATGAGCTAAAGTCATTGGAGTATTGTATACTGCTTCTAGATTCCGTTATACAGTAATTCAAGATTTATATAGAGATTTATTAAGCAACGAGCCATACATTTCTAATAGAAATGGTAATTGAAATTATATTCATACCTAACGTAATATTTGAAAA
Organism: Palaemon carinicauda; assembly: GCF_036898095.1. Classification (NCBI taxonomy): domain Eukaryota; kingdom Metazoa; phylum Arthropoda; class Malacostraca; order Decapoda; family Palaemonidae; genus Palaemon; species Palaemon carinicauda. The sequence continues at coordinate 35,841,658 of NC_090750.1, read as the reverse complement.
CTTAGAACCCTTATTTTTCCCATACATTTGCCATTAAAAAAATGCATACTTTTTTAAGTTATCAGTAAACTAACAGAAATAATAAAAATATGAGAAAACAAGATAAGGAAAATGATACACAGTTTTGCCGGCTATAAGGAAGGTGAGTAGGCTGCTACAAAAAATAAATTGATTATAATTGATCAATATTCAGAACACAGATAGAAATATAAGATAACTCTACGGATTATTGTAACAACTCTTAATTTCAAGAGTTGAAGCTTCTTTCCTTCGTTACCAGTAATTATCTGTTTACTATTTTTGTCTATGTTGTGTATGAACGAGCAAACTAGCCCTCTGTATACGTATATATATATATATATATATATATATATATATATATATATATATATATATATATATATATAAATATATATATACATATATATAAATACATACATATATATAAATAAATGTATGCATAAACATATATATATATATATATATATATATATATATATATATATATATATATATATATATATATATATACATATATATAAATACATACATATATATAAATAAATGTATGCATAAACATATATATATATATATATATATATATATACATATATATAAATATATATATATAAATATATATATATATATATATATATATATATATAAATATATATATAAACATATATATAAATATATATATATATATATATATATATATATATGTATATATATATGTACATATAAATATAAATATATATATATGTATATATATATAAATATATATATATATATATATATATATATATATATATATAAACATATATATATATATATATATAAATATGAATATAATTATATATATATATATATATATATATATATATATATATATATATATATATATATATATATATATATAGCTTCCGTGTAAAAAAAAGGTTATGCTTTGAAATTAAAAAAAAATACTAAACAATAAGATTAAAGGAAAAATAACAAAATGACAACAGGATGACCAAGATACACAAATAGAAGGGCAGTAGTGATGTTTTTTTTTTAAATAAATAAAGATGAAAAAAGTAAAAAAAAAAAAAAAGAATGAGGGGAAAGGCAACCCCCTGATAAACTACCAGGCATCTGTGTTTTTTCTATTAATGCCTTGCAGCAATGGAGCTAATTAAAGACGTAAAAGGTTATCACACAGAGGCTATTACACAATCGAAACCTAGGAAACATTGTTTTAATTACGAAGTTGTTTCTCTTGGAAGAGCCACTGAACAGTCACTTACTTATCTCTCCGCTATAGTGAGAAAGTAGGATGTACTAAGCTTAGTTGGCAGATGTGTAAGAATATCTGAGAATCTGTAATGATTATAATACCAGACTATACGGTGCATGTGTTGGCAAACAGAATGAATATCCAGAACCAGTTTTGAAGGATTCTGAAGGTGACGCTGCCATCATGTGCCAGTCCAGTAGACTACAATTATTGATTGCTGAGTATCACAAACATATTAGTATTGCATGTCACACGTCAGCATGTGTTAATGGAGTCGGATTTATCAGGAAACATTCGGAAATAGCAAGAGTGGTTAATAATGTACCAGCGTCCGTAATTTTTTTTTCTTTTTTTTTCCCTCCATCGGGTTGGTCTTATGCACGCAAAAAATAGATTGTTCATATATTATTGGCATACCCCATCTTCCGTCATTTTCCTTTGCTGAAGAAAGTTCAATAAAATTAAACGAAATGAATGGTATCATCATTCTGTAAGCGCTCATAAAAAAAGACTTCCTGTATGTAGGTGTTTAAACATAGATTTAATACAGTACAATTCTTTGCGTGATTTGAGACAATTGCAGTAAGAAACGAAATATCATGTCCACGAGACGAACAGAATATAAAAATGGTTGATCTGAGAGGTAAAAAAGAAATTCAGAAACAAACAAATACATGA
>NC_090750.1:35822204-35827204 GCF_036898095.1 Palaemon carinicauda | reverse complement strand
CTTGTTCTTTTGAATATCATTTATAGCATTCTACCTACAGTAACTTCTCCGTGACTTTCTTCTTTCTCATGCACCAAAACATCACTTCTCTTGGTATGCTATCATAACTTCCCAAGCCTTCTCTAAGTCTACCAAAGCACAGAAGAGCTTCTGGTTTCCCTCTAGTCTTTTTCCCAGTAACTGCCTTGCTATAAAGATGGCATCCAAGGTACCTCTCCCCCTCATGAATCCATACTTATGTTTTCCAGTACTTAAAATTTCTCTCAATCTCTTATCTAGTACCCTCTCAAAAACTTTCAATCCATCCTGTGTTAGTTTAATTGCCCTATAGTTACTACTTTCCATATCACCTTTCTGCTTAAATAAAAATGTCATTAGACTCTAATCCCAGTCTTCAGGCATTATTCACTCTTCCCATATTGCTCTAACTAAATCCGGCATCCATTCTTTCCCCTCTATAGCTAGTATCTTGACCATATATATATATATATATATATATATATATATATATATATATATATATATATATATATATGTGTGTGTGTATATATATATATATATATATATATATATATATATATATATATATATATAAAATTTATATATGTATATACTAAATATACTATATATAACACACACATATATACTGTATATATATAAATATATACACACATACAGTATATATATATATATATATATATATATATATATATGTATATGTATATACTATATATACTATATATAACACACACACATATATAAATATATATATATATATATATATATATATATATATATATATATATATGTATGTATATATATATATATATATATATATATATATATATATATATATATATACATACATATATGTATTATATATATTTATATATATACATACATATATCAAATAAAAATTTTAATTGTTTACATTATGCTTAGATACTATCTAATTCATGAATCCTTAGTGCAGTTATAATTCGTCAACTTTAGCCGCTTCTCACATCTAAACAAGGGCTCAGTAGTATAGTGTCAAAACTCTGTAGACAAACAATGTCATTTAAAATTTTCGTACCCCAAAAGCCAGGAACCATGGCCGAACAGGGAGAATTCTTGAATTCCATTCCCTGTTGCTGTGGATGTTTTGAGTACTATCCTTGAAAACAATTTGTATCTGATGATTCGAGAGTTTGGCAGGTCATAGATATGAACTCGTTCTGTTACGGGAAACTTGAATGATTATCATTTGAATAGTTATCCACACTTCACTTATTTTCTGTTTGGTCTTGATATACAGTAGTTTATTTATTATAGGTTTATAGCCATACATATATTACTCAATAGCTGCATTTCTAATGACTCTTACATCTAAATACTTACTTTTTTTTTATGTTATCCTTAATGTAACGGGAAAGAATTTCATATCTACTGTTAATATGAGGGAAAATACATTAGACTTAGTTCAAACAGGGTAAGGTTATAACAGAAATCTTGATTACAATTAAAATAGGCATTGATAATAACAATAAAATAAATTGTACTCGAAAATTACCTACATCTGCACGTCTTCCAATGATTTACGAGTAATATAGTTGTCTTTTACGCATAATCCTGAAGTTTTATGGTTTATAACAGACAGTTAAAGACAGCCTTATATTTCAATTAATAGTTTATACTAACCAATAACCAAAACCAATTGTACTTGAGCGTTACCGGTTAACACATGACATTTTACATAAGAAGATTTTGCCTCACGTTTGACTATTCTCTTACTGAGTTTTAATTCAAAAGTAGGAATTTGCCATTGTATGAATATCAAGTGACCTCTCATTGTCAATGCTCCTCTTTGTAAGGTCTAAAAGCACCATTTTACTAGATTTTTAGCAACTCTCTTCCCAAAATCCCTCCATACCCACACCATCAACGAAAAGGTACAACGCATTTGCAAACTGGATGGTCTTTCTTTCAATGGTAAATACGATGTATATACTTGAGAAAATCCGTAAAGTAATTGAAATTGAAATGATAACTTTATTTTTAGGGTTGAACTGTTGTAACAGTCACTGTTAACAGGTCTCTTATCCATTTCTCATCAACAGTCACCATTTTTGGTTAGGACAGAAAGGGTAATACGAGAGAGCCAAGATATCATTGATACTACTTCGATTATGCAAAGCAAAGGTCAAGGAAGAGATCGAGACGCTGATCTGTTTTGGATAAGGTATCAGAGGGAAGACAGCTAAATATATAAATAGAATTCTCCAGCTCCATGGAACATTCTTTACAAATGTTTCAAATCACTGAAGCTTCCAGAGACGTTACTAATTCTGGAATTGTGTGTGGGTGAAACACCCTTTTTATAAACTTGTATCCCATAATTAAAGTATAAAAAAATATGATATAATTGAGGACAATAGTTAGATGGATGATAAGATATTTCATTCTTTTGCAACAGAGTCAATATATGGGCACTTCACATATGAAAATAATCTTCTGAGGTTCTATGATCTTTTATATTTTTTTCCAGATTAGTCTATACTAAATGCAAATAGGGTGAAATCTTGAAGAGCTTAAATCGAAAGGGATGTCTTCTTTGTATTATCAGATTATAAGTAAAATGTAATCTAATTAAAAACGGACAATAGTTGCATACTGTTTTAGCTGAGCAGCCATTATCTACCTACAACATACATTGGAAAAGAGACATCATAATTTCTTAACAAAATTTCTATATTTCCACATGTCTTATTTGTTTTAACTCATTTCAGGCCAGAGAACATGAACTATGCTGAAATTATTGGCCAGTTCGATTGCTCTTGCTTTTGTATGAGCCGATATAACTTGATAGGGAGTTCACTGAATTTAAATATACTGTCCGTATGTTTGAAAAGCCATTGTTGATGCAGACTATTCATACTCAGTCTCTTCAGGAGCCACGTATATCATTGTTCCTTTAGCTATAGCTATCACTTTAGGATTGGGTAGAATGACATGCCTTACTTGTGAACACGTGTTCACTTAGTACTCTGAATTCTTTGATGTGAATGACATGCCTTAAAACTTCGTTTGTTCCTCTCTTAGCTCTCTTGGCTTCCGTTCCCTCCATTGCATTCAGTTTCGTACTCATTCATTAGGGTTTGGTTGTGATGATACCAATTTTTGTAAGGTCTATAGGGGGATCAATGTATACGGTATATTTGGGTATTCTATGTCACTTTTTACCATGAGTAACTATTGCTCAAAATTATCCATCATTTGGATTATGAGAGATTTTTTTATTAATAAACCCATGCATTGGAAATTTTCATTGGCTGCTAGACAACAGTATTGAATAGGTTCTCTCTCTCTACTTGCCCTTCAATTCAGTTCTCATCTATTTGATGAAAAATCAATTAGGTCTCTCGCTTTTCCTACAATTTTGAGAGATCAGGTTACTCAATGAATAACTAGTAAGGGTTGCATAGTTTGAACTGTACCAACCGTGTGTCACACGATAGTACATAGTTCATTTTGTGTATATATTATGCTTGTATCTTCGCTCCTCCCTTGCACTAAAAAGAACCTGAATAAACATGACTGTTTTTCTCACCGGTAACGGTATCGATTTTGACCATGAAATTTCCTGTTGCCTTGAGCTTTTGTATATAAAGGAGAGTGTTCTATAATAAACTCACTCAGTTGCTTTCATGATTTTTTCATCCTGTCTTTGAGTCACAACCTTCTCTAGGCCCGTCACAGAACTGATCGTCTACTGCTAATATATTGTTCATTTACTTGGAGGATGTAAGATATATCTTCCAAGTTATGTAAATTTTGCCCTTAGCATTAAAATCCTTTGACTTGAATACTGTTCTGATATATGAGATGTCATTCCTTTTGTTTTTACTCTGAAAATGATTTTATTTAAGACAATATTATTCCTCTAATCAATTGGTAAGCCGATAATACTCTTCAGATACTATTCATGCTACATGTTTCTGTAGCGTCTCTTTCCTGCTGGGATTATTTTAGCCAATTTTCCAGAAGATTGCAGATAATTCCCTCACCCAATCTATAAAGAATTGGTTCTTACATCTAGTGTACTAATATCTGTATTCTCTCTTAAGAAGAGGTGGGCTTTTATAACTTCCTTTGGAGTAAATTCCAGTTGTTCATTCTACATCTTCTTTCATACTATAGTCCAGGGTTAGATCCGTACTTATTGTTATGTTACAATCGAATTATGCATGAAATAAAACTAGATCAGTGACTTAAAATAGGCCTACACAGGTCTACTTGAAGTTGATTTGAGCATGTGAGTATTTTCCTTGTGACCCAAGTGAAAAACAAAGAAATAGAAAATCAAAGAATAAATCAGCAAATAAAATAGATAATACATGGCTAAAATCATGAAACGAGACTCGTGGTAGCTTGCTCAGTAAAAGTGTGTTAGTTCTTATTTTGATCTTCTGAAGTTAAAATACAATTAGTCAACTGTACATACCAAGAGGATTAGTACATAATTCAGTTCCTGTTTGGGAAACAAAATTTCGATAACTATGTGTTATTGAATCACAAGAGAAATAAAGAAAGATAGAATCAGCTTCAAGTCTAGTACTATGTGATATATCATGAAGTTTAGGAAGATTTTAAAGCCAGGAATGGTCAGTAACAGTAAGATCTGAAATAAGAAAGGGAATGGAAGTTAAGTCTTTATGTCATTTTCTAAAATGCCAGTTTGCAATTAAAGGCAAAAGTATTAGGACGAATATTACATGTAACAAAATGAAAGAATTAGTGTATTAAACTGGACAAAAAAGTCTTCCAAAAATATGAATTAGGTACGTTTCTCATATATAAGTTTGAATAAGTTATATGTATTCAAAAGAAAATATTATCAATGAAGAGAGAGGGAGATATGATCCTATGTCTTAAATATTACAACGATAATGAGATAAATTTGAACAGAGTTGCGTCATTTGCATAATTGAACAACTTGTTTATTCAGGCAAAACTGTTTT
>NC_090750.1:35809704-35817204 GCF_036898095.1 Palaemon carinicauda | reverse complement strand
GAAGATAAATAGAAGAAAGGCAGAGATGATGAGAACGGAGTATGCAATGGAAGATGAAATATCATTGAAAGGAGAAAGGATTAACGTGGAAGAATCATCTAAGTATTTAGGAACTATAATCTCCAATAAAGGGTCTCTAAAATTAGAGTTTGGCGAAAGATTAAAAAAAAAAAATCAGACAATGGCTAGGTTAAGTGAAATTTGGAGATCAAATCGCCTAAAATTACATATAAAAATCAGACTATATGTCAGTTTAGTGAGGTCGGTGTTATTCTATGGACATGAGTCAGGGCATGATAATGAAACAATCTCCAATAGGTTTCGTAGATTTTAGAACAAAGCCCTCTGAAGGATATTGGGAGTTAATTGGCAGGACAGGATTAGAAATGAAAGTATAAGAGAGATTACTTGAGTACCATATGTGAATGTGATCATGATGAGGGGTAGATGGAGATGGTTTGGGCATGCTCTTCGCACTTCCCAATAGAGATTAATTCACCAAACGTTCAGCTGGGCCCCATAAGGCACTAGAAGAGTTGGAAGATCCAGGCCTACATGGCTGAGGACTATGAAGTGCGAAGTAGGAGATGATGAATGGAGAAGTATTGAATTAAAAGCTCAAGATAGAGACGACTGGCTAAATCTAACTGAGGCCCTTGGCGTCAATATGCGTAGGAGATGTGGATATACACACACACACACACACATATATATATATATATATATATATATATATATATATATATATATATATATATATATATATACAGAAGGTCCTCAACTTACGGACTTACTTGATTCAAAGAAACTGTTAGTAATTCGAGTTTTGTTAAATTTTTGCAAAGGGTAGGCTTAACCTGCAACAAGAGTAAACAAGTAGTCAGGTTTCATATGAAATACATATCGAGTTATTACAAATGACATTTTGCTTACTATATTGAATGATATAATATTGTTTTATCACAGTATTTATTTATTTCATCACTGTTATTCTCAGTTTGATTTAATTTTGTATATACGAATGTTTGTAAATCGAATGTTTGTAAGTGAAGGACCTTCTATATATATATATATATATATATATATATATATATATATATATATATATATATATATATGTATGCAGATACATATCTATGTAAGTGCTGATGATTGTCTGACTATTGACCAGCTTCTGTTCCGTCTTATTTACCTCTCCTTTCCCCTTGTTAACATTTACTTTTTATTTGAAATGGTATATCTCTCTCTTCATCGTCCTTTTCTCATATTTCTGATGTTCGCTCTTGGTGCACAGCACCTTCGATATCTCTCTGCTCTGAATATCAGCATCCACATCGAGTTATCCCAAGAACACTTGGTAGTGTAATGCATGAGTAGCAAGCAACACACACACACACACACACACACACATATATATATATATATATATATATATATATATATATATATATATATATATATATATATATATATAAAAGAAGAAGGATGCCCTATCAACAATTTTCTTCGGTACTGTAAGTGGACTACATGTAAAAAGTTGTTAAATGTAACAAGATAATTTTAACTGTATTGTCATTCCATTGTTATGTTATCTATTTTTTTTTATGCAAATGTCAACCATATCAATAAAAGCCATTGATTGTAAACACATCTTGTTACCCTTATGAGACCCTAGGGGGCCTATATAGTAAATACTTGTGCTGTCTGTAAAAAAAAATAATTTAACTACTCTTCCACTCCCATCACATTAGTGACCTACGGAATTCCCCAAACACCGAGCCCACCACTTTACTTGCTGTACCTTCCAAGGATGACCACTATCATTCCCAACTCATCTGTCCATGCTGCCACAGTGAGACTCCCATGCTTCGCCAGTAGAGATGCATATGCCTGGTTTCAGTACACCAAGTTTCAGCTACGCATTAAGCCCCTGGCCCGCTCAAACACCAAAGCTGACTACATCCTTGCTGTGACCCCAACAACACCTTTCCTTTATGAGCAAAGGGATGCCACCATGTGTATGATACCAATAAATAATTCCTCCTGGAGCAGTACTCACCATCGCCAGCCACCTGTGTGCCTAAGATTTTTCAGCTCCCTCAACAACCGTTGGGGGATCAAAAGGCATAAATAACCACCACAGAAATTATCAGTATTGCTGGCCTTCAGCCTGCTACAGACACCTTTCTTCATGCAGTGAACTTACATCGTGCTCTGTGGGCTTAACATCTGCTAGAACCAATGCGAGCTGCCCTTCCTCATGTTGACACCTTGCCAACTAAGGATCATGGACAGCCAGTTCCCCACCATCAAGAACTTCCTCAACAACTATATACCCATACAACACCGAATGAATTAGAGGTAAATGTTATAAAACATTGATACCCTCCTCATCACAAACCTAGACAGCGACAAAGCCACCCAACACCTACCTATGCTACCCCACGTCCGTGCACCAACCAACAACCTCAACAGCCACTGGATGACACTCCTTGCCATCAATTGTGCTACTACCCCTGCAAATTTATGGTTGCTGCTAAGAAATGTGCTACCAGATGTCAATGGTCAAAACAAGTGCGAGTAGGACATAGCATATGGCAGTGGCCTCCCCATTGACTAATCTCTTCTTTTTGCATAATTTAGGAAGCAATATTTGCTTTCTGGTAGATACTGGCGTCTGTCATTCCCTTTTGCCTCGTTCCCCTGTCATTCTAAGACTGCTGATGTTCCCTAATGGATCTTCTATTCCCACACATCGTTATGATATGCTGACACTGTCATTTGGGGATGCCAAGTACCAGTGGAATTTCCTTGTCCATGATGTTACACTGCCTCTCCTTGGTGTGGATTGCCTTGCCCATTTCCAGCTCCTGGTCAACGTTGCAAATCAACACTTAGTCACTGCAGCTTTTACTCATCATATCTTTATTACCTGTTCCCTTCAAAGTCACTCGCCACACCAGCACGCCTATGGTCATCTCCTCACCGTATACTATCATGATGTCTTTTGGCCAGAACTACACCAGTCGCCAACAGTTCCCATCAAGCATGGTATCTATCGCCATATCAAGACAACAGGGTCTCCAGTGTCTGCAAGATTCAGGCATTTGTTAGCTGCTAAATGCTCAGTCGATGAAATGAAAGAAATGGGACAATGTCAAAAGGCCTCAAGCCCATGATCATTACCCCAGTACATCATTCTAGAATTAGAATGGATCCCTATGCCCTTATGTGAATTACAGGCATCTCAACATGCAGATGGAACCAGACTACTAGCCCCTCCCAAACATCGCCAATATCACCACCTACCTTCACGGCACTAAAGTACTGTAATCTCGACCCTCGACCTTCTAAAGAACCAAGAGGACATTACCAAGAACAACATCATTACTCTCTTTGGCACATATACCTTCCATTAATCCTGCTATGACCTTCATAATGCAGGGGCTACATTTTTTCATTCATAGATGGCATCTTAGGACACTTCCCCTTCTGTGTATGTTATGTAAATGGCATACTGATATTTTCTCCCTTCAAAGTCGTATGCCCATGTCACCTACACATCGTCTTTGACTGCCTGCAGCAGAATGGCCTTGTAATTGGGTACTCCTAGTGTACCTTTGGTGCCAATGATGTAGCATTCTTGGGTCATTGCATCACTTCAGAAGACATTCACCCACTCGACTGTCAAAGCACAGCAGGAGTTCTTGGTTATAGTGAACTAGTATAACCAGTTCTTGCCAGCCATCACTACCACTTTCGTTCCACAGCCAAATAAACCTGTAGTGGGTCCCCCTTCAAGAAGGAGCCTTCTTCTATGCAAAGGAAGGGCTATCAACTGCTATAGATCTCGCCTTTCCCATGCCAACTGTACCACTCCTACTCTTAACTGATGCCAGTGACGTTGCTGTCAGGGTGGTACTCGAATAAATGCTCAATGTATTGCCCTGCCCAATGACCTTTTACAGTAGAGAACTTTCCAAAGTGGAATCCAGCTATTCTACCATTGTCCTTGATCTACAGGTGGTGTATATGGCTGTGTGACACTTCAGGTACTTCTTAGAGGGCACATCCTTCATCATTTGCATAGGGTTCTTGCCCCTTGTGCATGCCTTCACTTGACAGTTCAATGTCTGGTCTGCTCAGAAGTACTGACATTCTGCCATTTCTGAGTACAATTGAATCATGTTGCCAATGCCCATTCCAGAAACACGCTGGCCGTTATTCACCTAGGATCGGATTACAAGATTTCAGTACCGGCCTAACAAAAGAACCCTAAGTACCAAACCCCCAGGATATCCTACACATATCTCTGTCAGGAAGACGTGGCCCTCAATGACGCCAATGCCATTCTTACTTTCCGGATGGCTAGCAAGATTTGGCATTTCAGAGGATATTACTTCTGACAGGGGTGCTACTTTCACCTCTCAATTATGGACATTACTAAGCCATCTTTTTGGCACCACTCTACATCAGACTATTCCTTGCAACTCTACAGCCAACGGAATGGTGGAACGTTTCCATCGTATCTTCAAAGCAGCTTTGATGTCCCACTGCAATGACTCCAGTTGGTTTCCAAAAATTATCAGGGATCTCTTTGAGCTAAAGATCACTCCCAAAGACAAAATGGGTGTCTCAGCGGCTGTAAATAGTATATGTTGACCCGCTGGTTGATCCTGAGGATTTTTTTCTGTCCACTTCCATCTCCGAGGATATCCAGCGCCTATGTCATGCCTACGTCATGTTGTAGCGAAATTTACCCCCCCCCCCTGCCGCCAGAAATACAAGTCCCTATCAAAGCAGTACTTACTGAAACATCTATCTACTGCAACTCATGTCTTTGTGTACACCGACACTTGCAATCCACTGTTTATTCCCTCATATACAAGCTCATTCCTTGTCATCTGCAATACTCTAAAAACTTTTCTCCTCAAGGTTTGTGGTAGGAGACTGGATCACCACTGACAGCCTTAAACCTGTGTATCTCTTGCAAGACAACTCTCTAGGACAGGTCACCATCTTTCAGATGCATGTCGGCTTCAGGGGGAGCCATGTTCAGTAATGGATGTGCAACATGCAACACACATACAAATGAAGAAGGTACCCTATCAATATTGTCTCCAATACTACAACTATTATTGGACTCCACATAAGAAGTCGTTGAATGTAACAAGCTAATTTTAACTCTATTACCATTCCATTGCTATATTTTTTCTATTATCATGCCAATGTCAACCTTATTGGAAAAAATTGTTCATTGTAAACACGAAATCCCTTGAGGTCCTATGTAGATAATACCTGTGTTGTCTGTAAATAAAGTTAGTTGTTTAGTAGCTGCCGTTTGCTTTAGTTCTTCCTCTGCTCCCATCACAGAAGTTCCTTTGGTGAACCATATGACCATCTACAACATTGTTTACATCCGAGTTTTGGTAAGTATATATTTCTTTAATATCTAGCCAATTTTGTGAAACATATTTTTCCTATTTCCCATCTTGTTTTTTATCCTTGCCTGATAATGAATATTAGGGCAAACCACCAATTCATGACTTTTCCCAAGGGGGGGGGGGGGGGCTTTATAAAAGTGGGAAACCAGGGTTTTGAGTGGAGAAACACCAAAGATGAGTCATTTGCAGCAATAACAATAGTCAGATATACATACTAAATACAAGATAACTAGTTGAAAAAATATATGATGCATGATAAGTGATATGAAATTAAAGCATCATAATTAACTATAATTAATATGACTTCCCTCATATGGATTTTGCTTAGCCAGGTCTCGCTTCGCTCACTTATTGACATAATCTCACTGCTCCTCTGTTCTGGCAAGCAGTACATGGTTGTGCTATGCATTCCTTCCCCGTAGGTTACTATTAAATGATTGATTGATTATTAAGTATTATCTGGCATCGTAACAGCAGGTTACTATTAAAGTATCATAATTACCTATAATTTATATCACGTCGCTCAGATGTTGTTTGGTCTGCTATGGCTTGCCTGACTCATAAATTAAAATAATCTCACTGCTACTCTGTTCTGACAAAGGGGAGATGGGTAAGATGTGCACGCCAATCATGAGAGTCATTATTTTGGGGATATGGTTTACATTCATATTAGCAATAACAACTATATACTAAGCAGACACTGTTTTCAGCATAATAAATGACTGAAATAGATGAATTTACACCAAATTTCTTCTTTAGTCATGCTGGAACTGATCCGGAGGTGAAAAAAAAGGCTCTCGTAAAACAACCTCTGGTTACTTGTACAGATATATTTGGAAGGTCTTTATTGGTTAAAAATGACAGGTAATGATTACGTCATAAATAAAATAGGAAAGCTTCCAGAAGGGAAGGCAAACTACATGGGCAGTAAGCACAATCAATCTCCCATATGTAGCCTAAACGGTGTTCGCATTTTAGTTTATAGAAACGTAAGTTATTATGCCCCAGCTCCCATTAAAGAATCATACTATTAACTTTCGGTTCTTGTACGTTTCGGCTGTTATCATACATACAGAAATTTATATTTTTAAAGACGATTATTCCCACACACGCCCCTTTGAAGGACCCTTAGGGTATACCAATCCTTACTTTGTCGAAGTGTTTACATTATGCACCCACTCTCCAGAAGATTTTACTAATTAGAAAACCTTTGGCGTTGCCTGTAAGTCATTAAACTAAACAACTTATCTTTGCAGAGGCCTATGATTTTTAAATGTATCTGTTAGCTTAACTGACCTAATAATGAACATGTTAGAAATATAGGATTAATGAAGTGACACATTTTCAAGAATCAATAGCTATATGCTTTCATTCTTTTACAGCTTTAACAACCATCCAACTGCTTTCATAAACTCGGTTAATGCTGTCCTGAAAATTTGGTCTCACGTGAGTGAAAACAATCTTCCTCCTTGTCTTCCTTTCTTTTATATTTCCCAAATCTTTGAGTTTTTATCGTTTCACGTCATTTTCTATATTCTGCGTTTTCCAGTTTTCTCTCCAATACTCGGGCTCTCCTCCTCCCGGCCTCCCGCTCCAAGCTACTTAGCCGTCGCCATAGCGACCGTGTTCCTTCTCCCACCTCATTTAAACTCCCATATTATTTTCTTCATGCTGGATAGCCCAAGGGAGTTTCGCTTGAACGGCTAGTTATCTTCCTCTTTTCTCCCACTCTTTTCCCTTTATATTCCCGTATCTTTGAGACGTCAGGATTCACCATAAATGCTTATCTATTCAACCAGTACATTAGAAGGCAATTATTTGCTTTCGCTCTGCTTACACTTTATAAGTAAATAACTGGATTTTTCATGATCTTTAATATTCTTTGATTTTATCTGTAAATGACCATTCGCCCGGAAACTACTAATTGAGTGTTTTACATATTTTTTAAAGATAATTTCAGATATTTATCTCTCTCTCTCTCTCTCTCTCTCTCTCTCTCTCTCTCTCTCTCTCTCTCTCTCATTATAGAGTAATTTGCGTTTATGCATATACTGTA
>NC_090750.1:35787204-35797204 GCF_036898095.1 Palaemon carinicauda | reverse complement strand
GTTGGTGAAGTTATTTGTTACACCATTCTTGAATAACATTGCATAGAAATCCTCTGCTATTTTTATCACTCCAACTCTATTGTGGATAATATTTCCATTTTCACTTTTCAAAGCAAATATCTGTTGGGGCCCTATTCTAAGATTTTTTTTTTTTTATCAATTTGATGCTTCTTCTTTTCTTTGGTGTTTCCTCAATTTTGGTTAAATTGTGTTTACGAATATCTTTTTTTTTTATTTGGTTTATTGTTTTTGATAGTTTTCCTAGTTCTGTTTCATCTCTCTTTGAATATATTCTCCATCCCAATCTTTTTTTATTAGTTTTTTTTTCCGATAATTTTCCATGTTCTTGTTAAGTGAATTTTCCTCAAATCTCTTGTTCCAATTCTATTACAAATTTTGTTAAGTTACTGTTCATCTCTTCTTTACTTGCTTCCATTTCATCGAACCTATGAATGGAGTTTTCAGAGAAGTTGTATGTTAATAAATTACCCAGAGAAATAAAACCTGAAATTTGGGTACGGTGTGTGGATTATATTTTTATTGTATACAAACACAATGAGGAGGCTTTTAAAAGGTTTTTAAATTTACTGGATGGCTATGTATCCTCCATAAAATTTACTGTGGAAAAAGAAACAGACAATAAATGACTATTCCTTGATTTGATAGTTCATTGAGAAAACGTGAATAACTTTTTAATTTTCTGTTTTCACAAAGATCACACACACCATTTTATACATTCATTTCTTTTCATATCATGATGCTAAAGTTGAGTTAAATGTTTTAACAAATCTGTTTATCCGAGCATATCGTCTATGTAACCCTATTTATATTGATAAAGAAATTGAGTTTTTACTACACAGCTTTAGGAACCTATGTTACTCTAAATACTTTATCGACAATTGTCTCAAAAAAGCGGAAAGATATATTTTAATCCCCCTGACAAAGTTGATAAGCTTGATTTTAAAACATCTCTGCTGCTTCCATACAACAAACAACTCGCCAAATCCTCTAATTGTTTGTGTAAAGAGACACCGGGATATAACATCGCTTTTCAGTATGAGAATACCTTAAGGAAGAAACTGATAAACAACAACCCAAGTAAAGGTGATGGTGAGGTAGGGGTATATGTGATTCCATTATTATTATTATTATTATTATTATTATTATTATTATTATTATTATTATTATTAGCTACAACCCTAGTTGGAAAAGCAAGATGCTATGTTCCAAGGGCTCCAATAGGGAAAAATAGCCCAGTGAGGAAAGGAAATAAATAAATGACCATGTAAGGATTGCAAGGAATGCTACATCGGGGAGAGCGGCTGCTCGTTGGAAGAGAGAGAGAAAAAGGAACATATTGCAGCTTGCAAATCGGGGAACTACTATAGTGCCATAGGCTGACACACAGGGGAAAAGCCATGCAATAGAATTCAACAAAGTAGAAATTGTCTATATGTGTCGTGACAGGGCAATGAGGAGAACGATTGCAGGTGCTGGGATCTCTTTAATCAAGATTTTTAAGGGTAACAAGTGATTAGTAGAAGATGCCAACATTACTGAAGAGATATGTAGTAGAAGCAACATCCGTAATTGTAGAAATATATGTGCCAAGATAAGAGATGCTTCATCCCCTGCCCCTCCTTCACAGGTGCATCCTCCCCAGACAGTTCAATTGACCAACGATCAGAACTACGTGAACATCGATTTGGATGGTGACCATCGCAACATACCACCCAGAAGATCTCAGAGAATTTTGGAAAGGACAAGGGCCCAACAACCTGAAACTGTTTTGTAATTGGCTTTAATCTGTTTCAACTCTATAGCTATGTATTTGAATGGTTTATGTATTTCTGTTTTCCCTTACATCAGTACCTGATAGACGAAATATCTAAAAGTTCTTTGTAATATCTACAAAAATTTACATAGTTTTTATACATGTCTTACATCATTGTGGCACCTTTTCAACATATATATATAAATATATATATATATATATATATATATATATATATATATACATAAATATATATATATATATGTATATGTATATATATATACACACACACATATATATATATATATATATATATATATATATATATATATGTATGTATGTATAAACGTATATAAAAACACACACTCACACACACATATATATATATATATATATATATATATATTCTTTCCCACCATTATCCCTATATATATATATATGTATATATATATACACACATATATATATATATATATATATATATATATATATATATATGTATGTATGTATAAACGTATATAAAAACACACACTCACACACATATATATATATATATATATATATATATATATATATATATATATTCTTTCCCACCATTATCCCTATATATATATATATATATATATATATATATATATATATATATATATATATATATATATATATATATATATATTCTTTCCCACCAATATCCCTACATTAAGGCGTCGGTTCCTTGACATCCCTCGTCACACTCTCATCA
Source organism: Palaemon carinicauda (assembly GCF_036898095.1). Lineage (NCBI taxonomy): Eukaryota > Metazoa > Arthropoda > Malacostraca > Decapoda > Palaemonidae > Palaemon > Palaemon carinicauda. The sequence continues at coordinate 35,794,688 of NC_090750.1, read as the reverse complement.
CCTCTGCAATCTTTACTATACCAGGTAATCTTCTTATGTCACCATTTTCCAACCTTTCAAGCAGTGATATCCCTATAATCTATCTCAACATTCTCAATTCTGTTCTCTCAAGCTTTGGTTCCTCAAGGCTGTTTTTATCCTATCCTCCACTTCAGCTTCCCATTCTCCATCCAGACTTTAAGTAGATCCCAATTATCTGAATTGTTCCACCTGTTTTATAACCGAGGCTATACTTTCATGATTGGCTATCCAGCCCCTACCTAACTTACTGCTCACCAAAATTTCAGTCGTATACACCTTTACTCTTAAGCCACCTTTCCATAAATTATTTTCAGCGGTAAACACCAAATTATCTGCATATAGCAACTCCCACATCTTGTGTAATCCAATCATATTTTCAAAGGCTTCGACAGTTATTACTTTTGTCCTTGTTCTTTAGTACATCCTCTCTCTCACATTTTAAAAAACTTCTCTGGAATTTACTCTCCGTCAAACACCAAAATATAATTTCTCCTGGAATCCAATCATAAGCCTTTTATAGTACAGAAGCGACGTAACGTTTCTGGTTTCCCTCTAGCCTCTTCTAATGTAGCTGTCTTACTATAAAGATGGCATCAATAGTCGGTGTCTCCACTAAGAACCATTAATGCTGTTCCACAATCTTCACAATCTCTCGCAATCTCTAATCAAGTACCGTCTTAAAAACTTTCAAACAATGCTCTGTTAGTTTAATCCCTTATAATTACCACTCTCCATGATATCACATTTCTGCTTAAATACAGATATTTGGGTTAGAAATGAGTTATAATAAAAAATAAGATTGGCCAAAACCCCTTCTAGTTACCATGTAAATGACTACAGAACAAACCTAGTAAAATAATAGCACGAGAAAACAGCGTGTTGATCTGAACCAGAATTTTGGGGTAGATCTACTTAAAGAAGGATTTGCAGTTACGAGATTCAGGGAAGGTGATCCGACAAGAAATAACACACCTTTGCACTAGAAAATGTAAAAGTCACAGGACAGGGTTATTTTCATGAATAGGTTGGTCATTACAGATTTCTTATTATATATTAAATAGAAAGTTATTGTTACATAATATTATCATTGGCGGGTAATCTCATTGATGTCAGATGTATGAGGACAGAAAACACTTTCATTATCATTTTCATGTCAAATGCCTGTTATGTATTTAAGGCTTAATTTTTCTTATAAAGTATTGTATGATATTGCTAAAAAGATTATTAAACACCGATGTTGAGGAATTCCCATCTCCATACCAAATGTTAGAGGATAATTTTCAATGAAATTAATATTTACAATATTTCACACTTTGTTTAATCGACGCAATGAAAGTATTTCACGAAATACTGTCCAGATGATTTCTATATAGCGTATCAGATATAAACTCGATGTCCTTATTTAAGGATAGATTGCTATATGGAATTTTGGTTAAGGAGTTCATTCAGCTACGATTCCATTTTTCGCAGCCCCTTGCTTTAAGACAGTGGGCGGTAGTCATAAACAGTGTGGAATCGTAAGCTTCAATAAAGAAGTGGAGGTCTAATAAGTTCGGTCATGAAGTTCTTTTGAAAACTTTGTGGAAAAATCTTTTATATGGTTAAAATGTATCTTAAACTTTTATTCTACTCTTTCATGTCCCCTGTAGCAAATTATATGACCTTCTTTTAACTTTATATAAGATTTGCCACTCTCTCACAGATTACTATTTTCTCTCAATATATTTCAGTTCTTTTAGAAATAAAGCAAGATTTTTTTCCTTAGACAGGGTTCTGACATTGTTTGTTGTAAAGTTCAGTTTCCAAATGTGGCCTGTTCTAGTCCAGACATTTTTAGCACCCCTGGAGTGTGGACATATCTGCCTGTCACCTTGGGCAGTAGCTACTGTGACGGGCCGAGAGAAGGGTTGTGAGTCAAAGGCAGGATGCAATCAACTGAGTTATATTGTTGTGGAACACTCTCCTTATATACAAAACCTCAAGGCAACAGGACATGACAAGTTCACAATATCACAGAGGAAAAACCAGACAGGAATTTTCATGTTCGTTTTAGTGCGAGGGAGGAGCGAAGATACAAGCATAATATATACAAAAGGAATTATGTACAATTGTGTGACACACGGTTGGTTCATGGCTCCCCCCCTAAAAATGACATACTGTACATGTTAAATAGGGCGCCCTGATCTAGAGAGGCGAACTGTAGGCGGGTCATCTGGCAGAAGATAAGCAGGTTTTAGACGATCAATGAAGACCCAGTCTTCTTTGCCCCGAATGTTTAGGAGGAATGCTTTCGGACTGCGTCGGATCACAAGGAAAGGTCCCGTGTAAGGGGGCGTTAACGGTGGCTTGCTGGTGTCGTTGCGCAGGAAGACGTGCGTTACAGAGTGCAAGTCCGTTGGTATGTGATGCTTCGCTGGGGGCTTGTAAGTCTGGCGGCACGGAGTAAATTTTCCCACGACGTGACGTATGCGCTGGAGATCGTCGGAGGAGGTTGTAGAAGGAAAAAACTCGGCAGGGACGACCAACGGGTCGCCATACACCATTTCGGCTGCCGAGATGTCGAGGGCGTCTTTAGGAGTGGTCCTTAGTCCAAGGAGGACCCAGGGAAGCTGAGTAAACCAGTTGCAATCCTTGCAGCGGGACATCAAAGCTGCTTTGAGGGTGCGATGAAAACGTTCAACCATTCCATTGGCAGCGGGGTTGTAGGCCGTTGTCTGATGTAGGGTGATGCCCAGGAGATTCGCTAATGACGTCCATAATTGAGAGGTGAAAGTTGTTCCCCTGTCAGAAGTAATATGCTCAGGGATACCGAATCTTGAAATCCATCCAGAGAGTAAGGCAGATGTACATGAGGCGGACGTTGCAGTTTCCATGGGAATGGCTTCAGGCCAACGAGTGGAGCGGTCGATGACGGTAAACAGGTAACGATGTCCTTGTGATGTGGGTAGGGGCCTACAACGTCGACGTGAATGTGTGCAAAACGACGCTGAGGTTGAGGAAAGGTGCCCACTCCTGAATCCGTGTGTCGATGTACTTTGGAAGTTTGGCAAGAAGTACAGGCACGGACCCAATCCTTAGCATCCTTAGAAATGCCGTGCCAAATGAACTTTGCCTTCAGCAGCTGTGCAGTAGAACGGCACGAGGGATGTGAAAGGCCGTGGATAAAATCAAACACCTGTCGGCGCATGGGAGCAGGAATCCAAGGTCGCGGTCTACCAGTACTGACGTCACAGAGGAGGGTGGTGTTGGAGTTTTCGAGGGGAAAATCCTCCCAACGGAGGGACGTGCAGGATGTCCTACAAGCTTGATACTCTGGATCCTGTCGTTGGGCTTCAGCCAGGGCGTTGTAATCCAATCCCAGTTGAACGGCAGCCAACGTGTTTCTTGACAGGGCATCGGCAACGGGATTCATTTTCCCAGGGACGTATTGGAGGGTGCAATTGTATTCAGCCACGGCGGAGAGATGTCGGCGTTGACGGGCGGACCAGGCGTCAGACTGTCGAGTGAAGGCGTGCACCAGAAGCATGTGGTCTGTGCGAATGACGAAGGGCGTAACTTCTAAGAAATGGCGAAAGTGACGGACAGCCAAGTGCACTGCCAGCAATTCTCGATCGAAGGTAGAATAACCCAATTCTGCCTTGGACAGTTTTCTGCTGAAGAAGGCCAATGGGCGGGGCGAGCCTTTGACCACCTGCTCGAGTACTGCACCAATAGCGACGTCGCTGGCATCGGTGGAGAGAAGGAGAGGGGCGTGTGGGATAGGAAAAGTGAGAGCCGCAGCAGTTGATAGGGCCTTCTTTGCATTGCAGAAGGCCGCTTCTTGAAGGGGACCCCACTTCAAGTCCTTTGGCTTGCCCTTGAGGGAGGCGTAGAGGGGAGCAAGAGTGGCGGCAATGGCTGGCAGAAAACGGTGATAATAGTTGATCATGCCCAAGAATTCCTGCAAAACTTTGACGGTCGAGGGCGTGGGGAAATTCTGAACGGCTGCTACCTTCTCAGGGAGGGGATGGACTCCTTCAGGAGTGATACGGTGCCCTAAGAACGACACTTCGTTGGCGCCAAAGGTACACTTGTCGTACCGGACTACAAGGCCGTTTTGTTGCAGGCGGTCGAGCACGATGCGCAGCTGACGGAGGTGTTCCTCTTTTGAGGAGGAGAACACAAGTATGTCGTCCACATAACATACACAGAAAGGGAGGTCCCCTAAGATGACCATCCATGAGATGTTGAAACGTTGCCCCAGCATTATGAAGGCAAAAACAAGAGTAATTGAAGGTGTATGTGCCAAACGGAGTGGTGATGGCAGTCTTGGGGATGTCTTCTGGGTTCATAGGCACCTGATAATACCCCTTCAGGAGGTCGAGCGTAGAGAAAACCTTTGCTTTGTGCAGGTAGGAGGTTACATCGGCAATGTTTGGGAGGGGGTAGTGATCCGGTTCTGTTTGCATGGTCAGGCGCCTGTAATCCCCGCACGGACGGAGGGAGCCGTCTTTCTTCAGAACGATGTGTAAGGGTGACGACCATGGGCTGGAGGCCTTTTGGCAAAGGCCCATTTTCTCCATTTCGGCGAACGTCTGTTTGGCGGCTGCCAATCGTTCCGGTGCCAGACGTCTGAATTTTGCGAAGACTGGGGGCCCCGTCGTCTTGATATGGTGATAAATACCGTGCTTGGCAGGAACCGTGGGCGTTTGGCGAAGTTCTGGACGGAAAACTTCCGGGTACGACGTGAGGAGGTGGGCGTAGGCATCCGTGGGTGCGCTGATGTGGAGAGCGAGGTTAGAGGGGGCGGGTTGAAGAGGTGTCGACAAGTACGAGTCTGCGTTGACCAATCGTCGGTGGGCGACATCGACCAGAAGGTGGAAATGAGAGAGGAAATCCGCACCGAGGATTGGCATTGTGACGTCAGCAACGAGAAACTTCCAATTGAATTTACCGTTTCCGAACGATAATGTGAGGCTCTCGTAACCGTAGGTGGGTATCGCAGATCCGTTGGCAGCTACCAAGCGGACGTTGGCAGATGTAGACAGACTACGTTGTGCCTTGAAGAGTTTCCTTGGCAAAAGAGAACGACAAGCACCCGTGTCTACCAAAAATCGCACGCCCGTTCCTGCATCCTGTAAAAAGCAAAGATTAGAAACATGGGAGGCCACCGCCACAAGCGATGGCCTACTTACACGTTTTTTGGCCACTGACAATCTTTGGCACATTTCTTCGCGGTTGCCCCGAATCTGAAGTGGTAGTAGCAAAACTGCGGCGGATGGGAGGTAGTAAGTGGCTGTAGAAGTCGTTCGTTGGGGCGCGTGCGATTGGTGGGTGGTGGGCGGCTTTGTCGCCGCTTCGGCACGTCACGGGGTAGGCGTGTATGTCCTACGGCATTCATGTCAGCTTCGGTGTACGTTGAATAGGCATCCTCGTCGTCAGGGGTGGAGGCGTTGATGGAGGTCTTGAAGTGGCTGTCCATAAGGGCGTCGGCTTTGGTCATCAAGTCCTTTATGGGTAAACTATCGACATCGGGTATGGCAGCGCGCACAGGTTCAGGTAAACGGCGTATCCAAAGGGCACGGAGTAGGTTCACCTCACGAGGAGAGCCGTCTGCGGCAGGTTGAAGGCGAGCGATACTGGTCATTTCCCTGAGGGCAAGCGAAGCCCTTTGGTCCCCCAACGGTTGTTGCGAGAGCTGAAAAAGCTTTGCTATACGGGCGGCTGGCGACGGCGAGTACTGCTGCAAAAGGTATGATTTGAGGTCGTCATACGCTATTGGGGTGTCTCCTTGTTCACAAAGCCAGCCGGATATTTCTGGGAAGGTGTCCTCGGGTATCGCCGTGAGAACATAATCCGCTTTGGTGGTTGAGCGAGTCACGCCCCTGATACGAAAGTGGACTTCAGCGCGTTAAAACCAAGCGAACGCTTCTCCGCTAGCGAACGGTGAAAGTTTCAATGGAGCGGCCGCAGTGCCAACTGCTGGGGTAGAGTCCGCCTCCGTCATATTACCAATGATGGAAGGGCGAGGGAGGTGGGGGTGGAAGGCAGTGGGAGTGAGTCGACTTCCGGGGTCACCAATGTGACGGGCCGAGAGAAGGGTTGTGAGTCAAAGGCAGGATGCAATCAACTGAGTTATATTGTTGTGGAACACTCTCCTTATATACAAAACCTCAAGGCAACAGGACATGACAAGTTCACAAGACAGACAATATCACAGAGGAAAAACCAGACAAGAATTTTCATGTTCGTTTTAGTGCGAGAGAGGAGTGAAGATACAAGCATAATATATACAAAAGGAATTATGTACAATTGTGTGACACACGGTTGGTACACTACACTGCCACTCTAAACAGAGAGCCCAGACAGGGTTGTTTTATTCATGTCTGGAATTTGGTCAGTTTTCATCACCATGCTGGTCGCGACGGGTTATTGATAGTGGGAGACCTTTGTCTGCCGACTCACAGCAAACCATACTAGTATAAGAGGTCTTCACTAGTAGAGCTTTGCTGATCTTAGCGATATGCAAGCCCTTTCACGACTCAGAAAGGGATATATATATATATATATATATATATATATATATATATATATATATATATATATATATATATATATATATATATATATATATACTGTATATATATATATATATATATATATAATATATATATATATATATATATATATATATATATATATATATATATATATATATATAGACAACCAGAGACATTTTAAGCGTGAAAGTTACAACTCTTCATGTTTGTGTTCAAATGTGGCTAACACCTATCCAGAATAGTAATCGTTTATGGATAATTAACTGATCAATCTAGAACAATGAGGCATGATAGCCTCCCACTGAGCACGAGGATGGAGAGAGAGAGAGAGAGAGAGAGAGAGAGAGAGAGAGAGAGAGAGAGAGAGAGAGATTACTCCTGATAAAATATGTAGAGAAATTGGAAATAACAATGTAATAGGTGAGAGTATCCATCTTAAAAGACATAATCATGATCAGTGGAATGCTTTGATTTACTTATTACGTTGAACTAATCTCCGACTATGAATATATTTATATATGTCTATATAAAAGTATTGGAAATATGCATTTTGTTTCATATCTTCAGGATTTTGCCCCGTTGTTTTCAAGAACGATTTGTCGCTCTTTTGTGGTCTATTGAAGAAAGGACTGATTGATGTATCAAAAGAGAGACTTTCGTCACAATACTCGTAGGGGAAAGCATTCACTATCAGGCAAACATGTTTTCAGTTGAAATACTAAAACTATATATTATTTTTCTTTCTTGGCGATGATCAATTATTCTAAATCGTAAAAAATCTCTTATCCTAATTTTCTTATAATGACTGATATTGATAGCATCTATTTCTTATATGAAGGATTCCCTTTTCAAGTTATAAGCATGTTTAGGATCAGGTTAGCTATCTTGCTATACAGTGCTATATATTGATAAAGTTCCATTATC
>NC_090750.1:35779704-35782204 GCF_036898095.1 Palaemon carinicauda | reverse complement strand
TTGTTAATATCTTTTTCCGATTCCTCACTTCCCATAATCTAAATTACCATTTATAAATCTCTGTAATGTGTTTTCCCTATTCACCTCATATTCCTATTCTCTCCTCCAATGACTCAATGACCTTTAAAGCTGTACCCCATGCGTATACTACCAATCACCCTTTATATTTTTTTTTTTCTAAATCATATCTCAACTTTATGATTTGTCCCATCTCAATACCTGACTCCTCGGTCCTGAACTTTTTAAAGCCACATACTTTCTCCATAGTTATTGTATGTAACATTATTCACCACATATCTTCCTTCATCATACTTTCTAAATTCTTCCTTGCCCAAAATTTCCTCCCCCCCCCCCCCTTATATTTTTGTCTCCTGTGCCCAGTTCCTTTATCCATCCGTCTATTCCCTATCAAATATCTTCGTTGCTTAATCTGCCAATAATTTCCTTTTGTGCATTACGCACATCTCAATCCAACCATATTATCTTTATTGTTTTCCTCCTCTTTTTTTATTTATCTCAAACACTTATTCCTTATAACTTCCTGCATTCTTTTGTTCTTCCATATGTTTTGCTTTCTCCTTCTTTTCAAGTTTCAAGCTTAAAAGTCCAAAGATATTTCATAAAACCAATCGCCATTGTTCTGAAATATTTCAACATTCTGTTTTTGTTTATAAGTCAGCACATTTATAGGATTATGGCAAGACATTTAGCTTTGTCATATTTTTTTAAATGGGTCATAATATGTTTTATCGGGATTTTAGATTCATTTTTGCATGGCATCACATTTTACTTATTTAGCCATCATATCTTCATAACTAGCCTTTCTCTTACTGAAATGAATCTTTTAGCAACATTTTCCCTAAAGAATTCTGGCTACCAATTGTCTAAAATTAACTACAAGAAAGTTCATAAGCATGATAATCTGAAGCCTATCTTTAAAAGTGAGGTTAGCTATGAACTCAACCAAAATTGTCAGTTTGTTTTATTATTTTTTTCTCTTATTAACGATAAAAATACAGATTTCTAAGATCCCAAGAAAAAAAAAAAACACCCACCTTAAATCAATTCTATTAACAGACTGCAAAGAAATTATATGGATGGGTACCATAGTGAGTATAGGAATGTAATATCTAGTGCTCCTCACAGCAGTGTTCTTGGCCCATTACTTAACATACTGTATACACAAGATGTGTGGTTTGGCCTAGAAAATGAGCTCATTGCATATGCATATACAGATGCTACTCTCTTTACATTAATTCCATCTCCCGAATGTAAACCTATGGTTGCTGAATCCCTTAATAGAATCCCATCTTCAAATCAGTATTTGAAGGGAAAACCAAACAAAACTTGGTGTATTATTGTAAGTAGGTCAAGGATAGTGACTCTTCAACATCCATATCTTTGCAATGATAATGTATCTTTAACTGTATACAACAGATCTAAAATTTTAGGTGTGATTCTGAATTGCAAATTTACATTCGCGAAACACTTTCTGTATGTTTCTTCTTATATTGTACACAAATTGTTTTATTGTGAAAGTCTTTGTAAGATTTTCTATGATCAATCTATCCTAAAGACACGTTTTAATTCTTTCATTCTATCCTGTTTCGGGTATTATTCTCCTGTCTGATCTTCAGCTACTGACAAAAACTTGCGGTCTATTAAATTTCTTAGTCTTGATCCGGATATTAATCTCTGGCACCGTCGTTTAGTTAGTTCTCTATGCATGTTGATTAAGGTTTTCCATAATTCTGATCATCCTTTGCTTTCTGATCATACTTTCCATTCTGATCTTCCTAGACTGTACCATCCTGTACATAGTACTAAGTAAACAGTTAGTTCTAAGGGTCATGATTTTTCAATCATAAGGTTAAACACTATATAGTATTGGAGAAGTTTTATTCCTGCTGATTTAGGAATGATTTTCCTAAACAGACTCAGATTCCGGGAACTGAATTGTTGCAACTTCAGAAGTTCAAATTCACAGCGAATGTTTTTATGTTGAACAGGCTGACAGGAATCTCTTTTCGTTTATTAAATATGGTCTGTCGATTTTAACCTTGTTACTGATCTTATATAATATATTCTTTATTCATTACTTCTCTTGTAGTTTATTCATTTCCTTTCTTTACTGGGCTGTTTTTCCTTGTTGGAGTCCTTGGCATCTTTTTCTTCAAACTAGGGTTGTAAAATAATAACAATAATACTGATAATAATAATAATAATAATAATAATAATAATAATAATAATAATAATAATAATAATAATAATAATAATGATAATAATAATAATAATAACAATAGCAGAGTCTCGTTTGCTTAGTTATGTGACAACTTGTTAACTTTTTTTTTTTTTTCTAAATAAATTTTGATATGTATCCATTTGTTCAAAATTACAATTGACTTTATGTGTACATCAGTTTTTCAATCAACTTTTGATGACACAAGGTATGAACTTTGAATTGATATGATTTAGATTTGGAAAATGAAAATTTTAGAAA
>NC_090750.1:35767204-35772204 GCF_036898095.1 Palaemon carinicauda | reverse complement strand
AAGGAAAGAGGAAAATGAATTTCCAGAAAGAAAATAAACACTCCTGTAAAAAGAGAAAATTCTGATGAGTTTAGTTTAGCAATGAAAATTAATGTACTCCCCGCTACATGATGAAATGGAAGCAAGTAAAAAAGAAATGAACAGTACTTTAACAAAATCTGTATTGGAATCAACACAAGAGATAAGTGGAAGAGTTCCTAAACAAGATTATGGAAACCTACTAGAAAAGACCAAAAATCTGATGAAGAGAAGATTGGAAATAATGGTAAAATCCTAGAGAGAGGAAATAGAATTAGCAGACCTATCAAATAAATAAATAAAAAAAAAAACATCAAGACATTTGTAAACACAATCAAAATAAAATGGAGGAAACCCTAAAGAAAGGAAGACGCATAAAATTGATGAAAAGATTTGGAACAGGACATCAACAGATTTTTGCTTTAAAGGATAAAAAGGATTTCTATACAATACTATATAACAGAAGAGTGCTATAAGAAATAACTTTGCCAATAGAAATAATGAAACACGTGAGGCGGTACCAAACGTAACAGTAGGAGAAGTAAAGAAAGCATTAATAGGCATTAGAAGAGGCAAAACTACAGAAGATGACCTAACAATTGATTTAATAATAGACGGAGGAGATTTCATAGTAGTAAATCTCGCTGAACTCAGTACCAATTATCTGTAAGAATGCTCTATACCTACAGCTGGGAAAAACTTTAATATTATACTAATTCACAAAAAGGGTAACACAAAAGACCTGAAAAATTACCGCCCAATAAATTCACCCTCCGTAATATATCGAATCATATAAGATATAGAATCATATAAGATCATATTAAGCCGAATAGATAGACAGACTTTAATCAACCAAGAGAGCAGGCAGGCTTTGGAAGTGGGTAGGCCTTATTCAACAGCTGACCATATCTATGTCTATGTCTGACGGTTTATCAAGTATCCCTGCTTTCGCTATTAAGCGTTCAGACGGGATTTCCAAATCATTTATATTATAGTTAAAAATTTAAAAGTCTATGTAATGTAAAGAGGGTTAATTTCATTTGTCTCAATGTTATAGCTGAGTGAAAATAAATGGGTTTTCAATAGTTTTTTGAACTGAAAGATATTTTCAGCACACTTAATTGATGCCGGAAGTTGATTATACAATCTAGGAGCGCAGTGCTTAAAAGTTCTCGTACCAAGAGTGGTCGTTGCACGAGGCTCATCAAGTCTGAAATCATCACTGGAAAGGCGTGTATGAACACCAGGCCCTACTACGTATCTTTTCAGGCAACCTTTAAGATACAATGGCTCTCCCGTGTTAATAGCTTGATATGTTAAGACGCAAAGTTTAAAAATAATCCTTGCTTTGACTGGTAACCAGTGTAATTTAATTAAGGTTGGAGTAATATGTTCTCGCGGGGATATACCAACAATTAGTCTAGCAGCTCTATTCAAAATCATTTGAAGTTTCCTAAGACGATAATTAGGTAAATTGTAATACAACGAATTACAATAGTCTACTCTACTGACTACCAGACTATTAATTAGCAGCTTAGTGGCATCTTCGTTAAGATATTTTCTAATGGATGCGATATTCCTTAGATGATAATTTGCGGTCCTAACCACATTGTTAATATGTTCATCAAATGTCAAAGAACCATCAACTACTACCCCGAGATCTCTGACTTTATCAGTTAACAAAATATTTTCCTTATTGATGGAGATGCTATTAACGTTATCAAACCTTCTTACGTTATATTTAGTGCCAATTAGAATACATTCAGTTTTATTTTCATTTAGTTTCAGCTTTTTCTTTTGCATCCATTTCGAAACATCTGCCATAAGTCTATCAATAACAGCTTGATCTTCAATAATGTCATCCACTATTAAATAGAACTGGGTGTCATCCGCAAAAAATTTACATTGAACGCCATGTAATTTAAATATCCAAGACAACTCGATTGTATAAATACTAAAAAGAACCGGGCCAAGTACGCTTCCTTGTGGAACACCTGTGGTGAGCTTTCTACTTTCAGAATATCTATCTTTAACCTTCACCTTGAAAGATCTATTCGATAAATAGTTATTAAACCATTTAAGAGCATCCCCATCGATCCCAATAGCAGTCATATCCTCTATTAACACTTCATGAACCACTGTATCGAAAGCTGCGCTAAGATCTAGGAGAATAAGCAAGCTACATTTACCGTCATCAGAGAAACCTAACAAATCATTTATTACGGCACAAAGAGCTGTTTCAGTAGAATGGAATTTTCGATAAGCCGACTGATCTTCAGGAATAGCTCCAATTACTTTCAAGTGCTGACTGAGTTGATCTAAAACAGAAGTCTCGATAATTTTTGACAAAAAAGACAAGTTAGAAATTGGTCTGTAAGATTTCAATTCTTGATGATCAAGGGATCCTTTAAGAAATGGATTAATGATAGCAACTTTTTCAGAGGATGGGACTAAGCTCTTAGTAATACTCGAGTTGACTATTCGAAGCTGCAATTGCAATAACCTATCTATGTTCGGGGCGTCGATGACCTCATTTATTGGAAAAGGATCGCTACTGCAATAAGAGCGGCCAGAACTAATGAACATAGTTTTGTAAGCACCGAGTGAAACTGGCCTAAACTGCAAGAACTTTGAGAAAGGAAAATCAGGAAAGTAAGGATAGGGGCAAGAGACATCAGTTGTGAAGTTACAAAGTAAACAGGCAACCTTTGACTCAAAAAATTCAGCAAATTCATTTGCCAATTCAAGCTCAGACCTCCCGTCTGGTAAAACATGCCTCCTAATTTTCCCTAAAAGTTCATCGAACACAGAATACAGCCTTTTGATATTGGACCTAACCTCAGTTACTTTTTCATTATAATATGTCTTTTTTACATTTCTTAATAATCTATTTACCTCATTCCTAGCTTCCACATATAACATTCGATTTCTATTTGTTTTATGCTTTTGCCAACGTGACTCTGCCAATCTCCGTTTTTTCCTAGCTTCCCTAATTGCAGCATTGAACCACGGGGAGCTGTCTTTTATGACAATATCTTTCTCTACCACAGGGCACATTTTATCATATTCTTTGGAAAATACAGAAAAATACAAAGCAACAAGACAGACCACACATTCACCCACAGAAACATTTCTGCTACTATCTAAGTCAGTACATCCACAGGGTTCATCATATTTTTCTTCAATAACAGTAACACCCACATCTATTAGTACAGTAGAGTCTAATAACCGTTTGTTCCTAAATGTTATTTTAGTCCTAAGTTTACTTGGTAATAAGACTGAAATATCAAACATAATAAGCTTGTGGTAAAAAGAGATAGAAAAATCTGGCTCCACCATCAAATTCATAAAGTAATTATCACCCGCTAAACAAAACACAGCATCTAATGTATGATCTGACCTAGAGGTAAATACATTCACCTTATTAACAAAATTCATATTGTTCATTATATCAATAAACTTCTTTACATTTGTATCTCTATAATCCTCTAACCACATATTAAAATCTCCACATATATAAACATTACATTTTTCATTTTCAAAACAATCCAAGAATACAGAAAAGTCTTCCAAAAACGTAGCCTTGCTTAGCTGAGGAGGACGATATACTACTAAAAATAAAAACTGTACATTATAGGCCTTAAACTCCAAGGCTAAATACTCAAAACTCACAAATGCTCCAACAACCCTAATTCTAGCGTTTGTAAATGTTTTGGATAGAACAATGCCAACCCCACCTCCCTGACCAAAATTACGTGGCGTGTGAAAAAGTTTATGAGTGTCCGGCAATAGTTCATTAATTTTCAAATTATCAGTAGCACTTAGCCATGTTTCTGTTATAGCGAACGCATCTATTCCTTGTTCACAGATTAATTCTCTTAATTCAGTTGTCTTGTTGCGTACTGACTGTGCATTCAGTAAGGCACATTTTATTCTTCTATTATTGGAATCCATGATCAGTCTGTTGGGCAATTCGCTTCCTCTCGGCAACATTCGATGGACAATTCCAGTCAAAAACAGCATGTTCATTATCGGAGAGGCTCATTCGCGCACAATGATGACATTTCAAACTTTCAGACTGACAATGCCTTGTCTCATGATCAGTTCCGTTACAACGTCCACATATCCGAGATCCATTAGAAGCCTTGACTCTACATTTGGACTCAAAATTACCATATCCTTGACAGTAGTTACATATTATAACATGATAACTATCCCATACCTTATGTCGACCAAAGTTGGTGAAAAGTATATCTCCATTTTCGTATATCCTGCGTCTAATGATAGGTGTACATTTAAAAGTATAATTATACGATTTACCATCTTTAGCTTCTCTAGTTGATACTAGTTTCATATCATCTGGACTTACATTTATACCTTGAAATATATTATTCTTCTTCAAAATCGCAGGCAGGACGACATCCATCTGTTCTTGATTACTAACATTGGCAACGGTGATTTTAGGCGACATCTTCTGAAGTACAGTTGAACATAATTTATGGTCATCAGCTGTCTGGTCCAGAGTTCGTTTAGAATTTTCTCTTGTTTTCTTGTCTGGAAAGTCAACGACCAGTGAACCTTTTTTCGTAGGCTTTACATTACTAATTTTAATATTCCCAAGGACTTTTGTTAATACACCTTTCTTCTCTTCCATTGTGGTAGCTTCATTCTCATCTTCATCAGCAATCAAAATCAAATTTCTCTCTTTCACCACGTCAGAATAACTTGGTTTCAAATCCTTTGCAGGTAGCTCACCAGTAGCCCCAAGCCTAAGAAATTGATTTTCCGTCTTCAGTTCAATTATTTGTTTTTCTAATGAAGCAAACATATCTCTTGTCATTAATTCTAACGTTTCCATTTTTCAGCCAAGCTCATTCAAGGTAACTGTCTCCGAAAAATTGGGCTCACATCTTCTACAGTAGAATTTAAGACCCTTACATCCAATAGATATTGACTTCTCTACCTTTCTGTAGTCTTCCATA
>NC_090750.1:35749704-35762204 GCF_036898095.1 Palaemon carinicauda | reverse complement strand
ATGGTTTAAAAAATCTAACAACCAGAGAAATTTCCAAGTATCTATTTATTTGTATCTATGCCATCACGTGAAATGAACCTTTCCTTTTCTTGGGAAAATCATAACCACTCTCTTGCTATCATTTGGAGAGAAATTTGGCTGCAAATTCAGAAATCAGCTTAATTTGGTATCTCTGAGTTGTGTTTATTTCTCATATATTTTACTACAGCCTAAACGTGATGTTAATGAACATTAGAACTCTAAATATGTTTATGACCTTTTGAAGCTTAATTTATGATTTGCTTCGCACATTATTGGGATTTACTGCTTTCTTACATTAAAATCCTTCGTTTGTCTACAATTTATTATGTTAGTTCATTTTTCTTGTATGGTTCATAACGAAAAGTGTATTTTTTTCCGAATGTATCTCTGTCCTTTGTTACCTGTGTCTTCATGTTTTTGGTCATTTTCTCCCTTCATGTTTTCAAAATGAAAATAGATGTCCTTTGACTCTCGATTATTATTTCTTTATAATTAAATCTTAAAAGATTTCTTATGGATTTAAAACTACAGAAAGGATCTGCAATAACTCAGCTGATATGAAGTACAACTGCGGAAAAAAATGTAAGACGAATGAAAATATGGGAGTATCCGTAAGTATACTTTTGAAGGAAGCTTCATTCTACTCATTCATTATAAGCTAAAATTTTACTCTTGTTAGTAAATAAGAAGATACCGCTATGCAGGTGCAGCTCCAATTACTTTTTATGTCTTGATACTTTTTTATATCCTTTGAAATACATTCTCTATTTTCGTATCTCTTCGTACATGATGGTTTAGTTATGATATTGGAAGCCCTGGGACGTTATTTACATCACGTGACATTTCCCTTTTAGAGCAACAATAAATAAAGATTCTACCTCTAAAGTTTTTATAATCTGGAGGTGAGCACCAGAAGGCACAGTATCCGTGTCTGAACTAGTCTTGAGGGATGAAGCTGCTAGCCCCATACTCACTTCTTAAACTAAGCAAACAATGCTACTGAAATACAGTAAGCTAGACTGGTGGCCAGTAATCATAGAAATCTACAAGCGAGTTAAACGAACGCGAACCAAATGCTGTACCTTTCAGTCGCTGAGACCAGTTTAACTGACTGCATCTTCTAAATGTAGGGTTTATATGAATGTATATATATATATATATATATATATATATATATATATATATATATGTATATATATATGTATATATATAATTATATATACACATATATAAATATATATATGTTTATATATATATGTGTGTGTGTATATACATATATGAATATATATATATATATATATATATATATATATATATATATATATATATATATATATGAATGTATATATATATGTGTGTGTATATATATATATTTATATACTGTATATATATACATATATATATATATATATATATATATATATATATATACATACATATATATATATATATATATATATATATATATATATACACACACATCACACTCATATTTTCTATATTTGTCCATTATTCAGGAAAATAAAGACTATTTTTTGTTTTTATGTCGAACTACCCCGTGTTACGAGAGAGAGAGAGAGAGAGAGAGAGAGAGAGAGAGAGAGAGAGAGAGAGAGAGAGAGAGAGAGAGATTACAACATATCAATATCAAATAAGT
Source organism: Palaemon carinicauda (assembly GCF_036898095.1). Classification (NCBI taxonomy): domain Eukaryota; kingdom Metazoa; phylum Arthropoda; class Malacostraca; order Decapoda; family Palaemonidae; genus Palaemon; species Palaemon carinicauda. Next base: position 35,760,526 of record NC_090750.1, on the reverse strand, counting down.
GGTTTGTCATACCAAAAATATCAGGGCTAAGTCCTTGGTGACATGTGTTTTGACAAAATATAATTGACCTGGCAACTTCTTTGGTCTCTGGAGAGGCTTACCAGGGTAGCTATTCCAAAATCCTCATTGCATCTTGGAATCTGATTAAAACTAGAATTACAATTTCAAGAGCTCTATAACTTAGCTAAAATTCTATTCGTGTTCAAGCGTTCATGACATAAGATAAAAGGCTTTAATTTTTGCTTATTATATGGATGATACATAATAGCTATGTCAAAATATTTTTTACCACATCATTGTTATTTCTTATGGTTTGAAAAAAAAGCCGGTAAGTATAATTTGTTTCGTGACCTACGTCATAAAAAATCTCAAATATAAGATATACCCAAATAACATCCAAATATTATTCCTCTTGATCAGCAAAAAAAGGTCTTCATCAATAACAATAATAGTCATACGTATATTTTGAAGATCCTTTTATTATTATTATTAATAATAATAATAATAATAATAATAATAATAATAATAATAATAATAATAATAATAATAATAATAATAATAATAATAATATCTTTATTTGCCCCATAAGGAAAACTATTGATTATTTTACCAGAAATCGTTATAACGAATGGCATAAAGTATCATCCAGTGGATTAACCATATTGTATGGCAAATAACTTAAACTCGGATCACTCCCAATCTTAAATGGTCTTTATGAGAATATCCCGCCATCTCTATAACAAGATAAACACGTGGACTTCTTTTAATCTCGCTGTAATGACACTCGATTTTGTATGTGTCATGATGAAGATGGAACAATAAGGGCAAGTATGTCAGAGCGAGGGCTAACATCGGCTAGAAGCTTATGTATTACACACACACACACACACACACACACATATATGTATATATATATATATATATATATATATATATATATATATATATATATATATACCTCCATATATATATTTATATATATTTATATATTTATATATATATACCTCCACATGTATATATATATATATATATATATATATATATATATATATATATACACCTGCATTTGTGTGTATATGTTATATATATATATATATATATATATATATATATATATATATATATATGTATATATACAGTATATATATAAATATATATATATATATATATATATATATATATAATGTATATATACTGGCAGGGATATATATATATATATATATATGTATGTATGTATGTATATATGCGAATATGCGTAGGAACGTGTGTGTGTGTATTCATGGATGTATGAACATAAGTATAAAGATACAGATGCAAAACGTTTTATTATATTTTATCTATAATCATAAAACATATACAGTACATACATCTGTATAAGATTGTAGGAGCAGGTTTTGTTTACTACCTAAATATATTTGCTTAATATCATATTAATAGCTACTTCATTTCACAGTAGGAAGGAGACGTCAATAACCACTAGCGTCTCGAAAAGAAAAAGAAAAAGAAAATGGATAGGTGTAGAAAGGGCATAGCACTAACCACGATAATGTCTATTAAACACGATGCTATGAAAAAAAACTGTATACTCTACTTGCCGTTTATAGAAGTGTTGACTATTCTTCTATGGCACAGGTGGTATAGAACGTCATTAAAATCAGCCACTTCACTAGTTTTATGGTATATCATTGCAGTTTTTCCTAATCCCAGTTTTCATCGTCTTTCTTGGTGAAAAGATGAATATCAGGGTTTGCTAGTAAACAATAATAACCATCGTATTTAGTCAATACAATAAGTATAAGCGCTGGTAAACCTCATGCACACTATTAGAAAAAACCACGTAATTCAGATGCATTTGAAAAATAAAACATACAGGTCATTCAGGTCTGTACTCTAATGCAACAATGTTTCATTTAATTAAAACTTTAAATTCACATTTAGATCCAGTAAATATTACCTGAACTTGTGGAATGGAATGCAATGCCAAATGTATTCGGACATGAAAGAGGAGAATTCACAGATAAACAAGGTTCACACTTGGATCTCACGGCAGAGGTTTGGAACAGAAAACACTAATTCTTTTGATTCATTGCCAAAAGTAACTTATCGATTGTTATATAACCTTCTGCACCGGCATAAACACACGGAACCCTAAAGAATTATGTCTTTTACTTCTCCCGTTTTTACCGAGGCCTGCCTGCTTCCATCGGACGTCCCTGTCGTAATGAGGACGCTGCTCATATCAGACAATTATCGACCTCCGTGGTCCAATTATGTCCTTTAAAGAGCAGTGGACTGAATAGAATGATTCTCCGACAGAAGAGCGTAGGCGAAACTAAGGCGTCGGGCCACAGGCCACCTTTCTCACCAAAAGGCCAAAATTTCAAAACTTGTCCAGTGTCCATAAAGCGACGGCCATTAGATGTCAGGGTGACAATAAGCAACAAAGGTCAAAACAGGGGATGCAAACAATGCCGGCCGGGCAAAATAAATGGATGAAGGCCTGGTTAACAATTCGGTGGATGAAAAGTTGTCGTTGGACCTCGAGTTCCTGGTTTTTAGGGGGTGATTTAGGGGTGGATGAGCTTATTGAGCAAAGCTGGATGTTACTTCAAAAACGAATCAAGAAAATCCCTTTTACCGAATATTTCGTTTCAAATTTTCATTTGTTTAAAATCTTGTTATTTCGATTCAGCCACCTTTTCTTGTCGATCAATCAGCCATGTAATAAATCAAACGGTTGGAGGTCAGAGGAGTCAATGGTCTCTCTCTCTCTCTCTCTCTCTCTCTCTCTCTCTCTCTCTCTCTCTCTCTCTCTCTTAGAAACAGAGCTTGTCGTCATCACCAAAGTTTAAAAGTGTAATTTCAGAGATAGTTTTTGTCGCTAGTGAATACGTTAAACTATCTTTTTTTCTGCTTTGACTATTTCTTTCAATAACAAAATTAATATATATCAAAGATAAAACTTCATGCCAAATAAAACAAAGTTAAACGGGCTTTTTTTTTTTCAATTCCTTTCCACCCTTAATTCTTCCTTTAAATGTCAATCCTCATTTCTAATATAGAAAAGATGTGGTCAGGTCAAGGTTCTTAGCAATTCATCCATCAATATCAAGGGAAAACGATCTAAAGACTAAAAGGATCTTAGACAAATAGTAGTTGATTGAGGACAGTAGTGTCTTGTAACGTAGAGGATTAAAGTCATTGTTTAATGGAAGAAATATCAATGGAAAGGTATTCTTATTTTAATCGTAAAATAATGATGATAAAGATAAATGCTTGATTAACAACCAGCAAGCATTCATCATAATCATCACCCTCATCATCATCATCATCATCTCCTCCCATGCCTATTAACGCAAAGGGCCTCGATTAGATTTACCCAGTCGTTTCTATCATACTTCGCCATTCATCATCTACTTCACGTTTCACAGTCCTCAGCCATTTAGACCCGGGTCTTACTATTATTATTATTATTATTATTATTATTATTATTATTATTATTATTATTATTATTCGTAGTAGTAGTAGTAGTAGTAGTAGTAGTATAAGCAGAGCTTAAACCCTAACGGGAGAAAAATAGAGTTCTACAAGGAAATAGGCTCTAATAGGGAAAGCAGATCAGTACGGAAATGATATAGAGATTTAACGAATAAACTATATATGAAAAATAACAAATAGATTTAAAATATATTAGGATTAGTAACAACTTAAAACAGATATGTTATATATGATCTATGAAACGGGACTTACGTTAACATTTTCAACAGGTAATCATTTGCAATATATCACCATGACCCTTTTTAGGCCTATGTATGACGGAAATGACTTCCTATAGTAGTTGGCACCTACCATCCGATAATCATTTCGGAAACTGACAACAGATCTTTGGAGTCAGGGGTTGGGGGTGGGGGTGGGGGGGGGGGGGCGTGGCGAGCAGCAATCGATCATAAGAAAGGTCAAGTGAGTTAAAGAGTAGTGTATCAGATTGTTATCTATTTTGAAGATGGTGTTATTTAGCTAATGAAAAGATTATTTGAAAATATCATTATTATTATCATCATTGTCTCTGTCATTATTATATCATACACAATAAACGCTTATTCATTTTAAAGAGGACTAAAGGGTCACCCTTGATTTATAAGAAATATCTTTATGTGAAAATAAATCTAATTTTGTCTCTACGTTAAATGAAAAGGACCATTTCTCAGTTAACGAAAGAAACCTATTAATCCCTAATGGGTTCCGCTGATTTGAGTTTTAAAGAACGTTTCTCGCCTCTTTACTTCCCCCCCCCCCCCTATTACCCTTCCCTCTACCTCCCAACCTACATCTTAACCGTCTATCGATTCCCATTTCTTTTAAAATATTCCCCAAGTTCCCTAACCGTATCAGATCTCTGGAATCACTTTCAATTCAGATAAGGAACCCATTCTTTGCGTTTTTGCACAAGACATCCTGAAAAGGGGTGGTCTCAAAAAGATGATGAAAAATAAATAAAGGATCCTCTCTAACGGTGAATAAAAACGGGGTGTGGAAATCCCCAGGGGGCTATTTGAAAAAGCTTCTGGCCAGGTGAAGTGTGGCCCGTTCAACCAGTAATATTCCAGGTGTTTTAAGGCGCTTCATCTTGATTGGAGGTTGCATTTGCTTTGCCGTGGTTGTTAGGAATATGTTTGGCATCTTTAGCTTCATTCTCTCTATGCTTCAAAATAGGGGCTGAATGTAGCCCGTTGGGACAGGCGTAAGCTTTCTTATTACTTGTCAAATCGATTTTATTTATAAGGAAGCTGTTGTTTATCTTGGTCTGAAATACAATAATATGAATCTAGTTTCACGATTTACGATATATTATTTGGCGTTACCCACTTGCCAGGAGTTAAGCCAGTTAGGAAGCGATCCCAGGTTTGAGACTTAATCCTAAAGTAAGCTAAAGATATGTAAGTCGTTAGGTGTAAAATCTTAGGTTGGGTGGTGTTCTTGAGTTTGTTTCCGTTTTAAAATGTGGTTGTTCATTCCTAGCTTTTGAAATCTTACACCAGGTCTGTTTCAACGAACTACAAAGGCTCCTAAAATAGTCTGTGAATCAGTTACCAACGGTTACTATTACTAGTACTACCCGGGAGAGACTGAAATATAGGGCAAAAATTAAACTAGGTACTTGAATTTTTTGCAGATATAAAGGTTGTTTTTTTCAAATAGATATTCATATTCACTCACACTAAAATCATTATTTGATTTAAAGTGTGCAAATCCACAAAATAGCTATAAATTCTGACTTTGATTTTATTTTTACTATTCTATGTTTCTAATTCTTTGCAGGAACCCTTCTGCTAGCAATATTTATTTTCGGCGAGGAGTTGAATACAAACAGATATTTTGTGGAAGTCAGGAACACGAGGGTTAACCACTTAGGCTATAATATCTCTCTATCTCTCTCTCTCTCTCTCTCTCTCTCTCTCTCTCTCTCTCTCTCTCTCTCTCTAACCATTTTCTCTTGCTTGAGAGTACACTCGGGCACACTAATCTACTTCATTTCTCTTCTTTTTATTTTGTTTATTTTAATGTTGTTACTGTTCTTAAAATATTCTATTTTTCGTTGTTCCCTTTCCTCACTGGGCTATTTTCCCTGTTGGTGCCCCTGGGCTTATAATATCCTGCTTTTCCAACTAGGGTTGTAGCTTAGCAGCTAATAATAATAATAATAATAATAATAATAATAATAATAATAATAATAATAATAATAATTAGATATGGCTCAGTTTGGGAGGCAGATTTGAACGAATAATGGAATTTGTTTTTCTACAGTAAGAAATGTAAGCACCCAAATTCGCTTTTTTTTTTTCTAACAGCGAAGAAGCTTAACCTTGAGAAGCTGTTATCCCTTTAGTCTACCTCAATCTAAAAATAAACACAAAAGAAAAAATCCATTGGTTTAGCTCGTCTTTCCTAAACGCAAAAGCAACCACTCCGGGACTGCTTGGCTAAGAGATATTTGGCGCTACTAATCCAGAGGTAAATAAAGTCAAAATGATTGACATCGTTCCTGAATGACTTTCTAAGTCGTTTAAAAGTTTTCCATAAAATTCGAATATAAATGCCTAGTTAAATATGACATAAGCCACATACTATATATATATATATATATATATATATATATATATATATATATATATATATGTATATATATATACATATATATGTATGTGTGTGTGTAAATTTATATATTTATATATATACATATATGTATATATATATATGTACATATATGCATATATATACATATACACACATATTATATACATATAATATACATATACATATATATATATTTATATATATACATATATATATATGTATATATATTTACATATATATACAGTATATATATATATATATATATATATATATATATATATATATATATATACATACATACATATATATGTATATATATATATATAAATATATATATATATATATATATATATACATATATATTTATATATATACATATATATATGTGTGTGTATATATATATATATATATATATATATATATATATATATATATATATATATATAAATGAGACTTATTTACACAGTTAAAATAAAATTCCAGATTTTTCCTATCTCTTATAAGTAAAAGTTAAAATTTTACTAAAAACGTAAATTCAAATAGTTGATCAGAACATTAGTACACTGAGAATCATGTTGTTCAAAGATGATAAATCTTATATTTAGATGGGGAAATCTGAAGTCGTTTAAGCGCACGAGAATGATCAATCGATTGTAATATCAAGGAGGGGATCCACCGAGGTCCTAAATGAGCCTAACTATATGAGAACGCCTCTATATTGGCAAAACTATATGACATCGGATCCTAATCGTTCATATTGAATAAGATGAACTTGTTCCTCTTGATGATTAGTGTTTCATCTATGCTAATGAGGATACTGATTAGTTCTAAAGTTAGTATTGTAGGTAATATTCCTTTAACATTTATGGATAATTATTTCAATAACTTTACATTAATAATGGTTCTTTAACTATACACAGACCTTAGCAAATTTTAAGCGTGATTATTGATTGCAAATTTATTTTTTAGAAACACATTCGGTATGTTTCTTCTTCAATTGCACAGAGAAATGATTCATTGAGAAGGTCTTTTAAGATTTTAGTTTATCAATCTATTCTGAAGAAATGTTCAATGTTATCATTCCAGCTAGTTTTGAGTACTGTTCTCCTGTTTGGTCTTCAGCTGCTGACTCTCATATTAATTTGTTGGACAGAAACTTGCGGTCTATTGCATTTCTTTCTTGTCTGGGTATTGATCTCTGGCACCATCGTTCAGTTAGCTCTTTATGGATATTGCATAAGATTTTTCATAATTTGGATTATCTTTTTCTTTCAGATCTTCCCAGACTGTACCATCCTGTACGTAGTACTAGCTATGCAGTTAATTCTAACAGTCATGCCATCGCCATCATAAGGCTCAATACTACGCAGTAATCTAGAAGTTTTATTCCTGCTGTGACTAGATTTCTATTCCATCAGATATGCGGCCACGAAACTATATAAAAAGCTCCCACTAGATATCAGAAAGACTGAGGATATTAAGGCTTTCAAGAGGTAACTGAAGACTTTCTTGTTTTCTAAGTGCTTTCATTATGTGGATCTGACAGCAAACGAACAAAATGCGGTGTGTAATGCTGAATCTCTTGGAATGTACTGTGTACGGTGAAATAAATGAGACTATCCTGTAGTGAGTAGGGTTCCTCTGCTGTATAGGACCAAAAAAGTAGTCTTAAAACTAAAGTAGGTTGTGGAATGATCTTCCTAATCGGACAGTTAAATCACTGGAAGTTTAGAAGTTCAAACTTGTAACAAAAGTTTTTATGCTGAACAGGCTGACATAAGTCCCTAATCAGAGTTTATATATGACAGCTCTATTTTAACCTTGTTACTGATCTTAAGATATGTTATGTTCTTTATCCATTACTCCTCATAGAGTTTACTTATTTTCTTATTACCTTTCCTCCCTGTTCGAGCCCCTTAGGATTATAGCTTTTCCAGCTAGGGTTGAAGTTTAGCTAGTAATAATGCTAATAATTGTATTAATGCTACTATTGTTAAGATTGCCCTCATAGAATACATATATATATATATATATATATATATATATATATATATATATATATTATAAATATATACTACATATATATATATATATATATATATATATATATATATATATATATATATATATATATTTATGTGTGTGTGTGGCTACATAAATGGCTTGGCCTTTAATATGCTTTTTGTCACTGTATTTCTGTTTGAATCTTCAACTCTGATAATCTTAAGCTCCGAATAAGGAATGAATAAGAATTTTTTCATTAATGCAGGCCTTAAACACCACCCTATGTAAAAAAATAAATTCCGCATTACCAAATAATCTAGATGATACGATACTACAAAGAATAAGTTTAGCTGATATGAAAATTCAAGAATCCAAGGACTCAATTTTTCAGTTCAAGTTCAAGGCCCTGAGTAAAAAATGATAACTCGCTGAACAAAAAGGAGGAAAGAAGCTAAGAAAGAGATCACTGCCAAACAGCATTATCACGGTCCTTATGCCGTTGGTCCATTGATCAGCGAAGATTAGTGTTTAGACTGATCATCACCAAGAGAAATCCTTCCTTGAGACAATACCACTAGAGAGAGTTATAAATTCCTTTAAGGAATGGTCATGCAATTTTATGTTTTATTCCTTCTGAGTACGGCTCTTTTATTTTCCTTCATATACACCGAATGGACTAGTATATTTCTTATACATTCCCAGTTTTCCTCACTCAACTGACAGCACTAAGCATTGTACAACGAACACTCAAACTTCAGTGTATTACTGCAGTAACTCTTCAAGGGCTATTTGCCCACTTGACAAGTGCTATGTGGCACCCCTGCGATAAAGAAACCCTAAAATAAAACCAAAATTCTCTCTTCTCGATTAGGCCATATCCTTATCCCCAAAGCCTTTCATTGTCTTAGGTTAATGATCTCTAACTTGAAAGTAACTCGAGCATAATTTTATAATTTTTTCTATCGTTCCTTTTAGTCTGTGTACTAGGCAGGTGCATTAGAAGGGCCAAGAAGACCTGGGGAATTACCAAGAGGTAACCTCTTCTATTTCTTTACCGTCGTTTTTCTCTTCCTTTTCAAAACCATTACTGCTTTCCCTCACTCTGTGTACATTGATATTCTTCTCGTTATTGTTTTCTTAGTACTTTCCATTCACACTTTATTCTTTATATTTTTTCTTGGGTTGGTTTCCCTATTGGTGTCCTAGGGATTTTTGCAATCTGAATTAGCCAATAGGGTTGCACCTTGAATTACAATGATAATTTGGCTAGGGGTGTGACTAAAAACATCACCTCAATTATAAATGCTGGATACTGAAACAGTAACACCTTGGGTCAACCCTTTAATGGAAACAGGCGTTTTTTTTTTTTTTTTTTTTTTTTTTTTTTTTTTTTTTTTTTTTTTAAGATATCTACACACAGATGTGTATATATATATATATATATATATATATATATATATATATATATATATATATATATATATATATATATATATATATATAAAATTAATGGCATTTTCGCTTCTACAAAGCTTGAGGTTTAGCAGAAAGGCGAAAGAAAGCAGATACTTCAGCATTTGGACAGTTTATTGGCTAAGCTTTCGGGAACAACATTTCCCATCATCGGAGCTAAAAAAGGAATGTAAAACACATATCAATAGACATTACGTTAGTCAATGAAATACTGTTAAAAAGGCAAGAATTATAACGAATACATCGAAATACTTAAAAAATGAAGTGGGGGAAATATACTAAAAAAATAATAAATTAAACCACATAAATCAAATTAAAAATTAAAACATTAAATGAATGCTATAGGAAAAGAGCAATATCAAAATCAGAACAAATACACAGAAAACTTTAAAGAAGAATTCACAAAACATCATAGATATGGGAATCAAAACAATAATATACAGGAATACCCTGGAATAAAAGAAAAAGAAAAAAAAACAGACAAAATAAAATAAACTCTGGATAAGAAAGAAACACACCTAGAATGGAATAAAATCCAAGACTGAGACATGGTTTAGACGTTAGAGCGTGTAAGTAATGGTTTGAAGATTAAGTGGGAAAGTCGTTATGCAATATGTAAAGGAACAGAGGTTGTTGAGTGATTGAGAGTAGGGGATAGCTGTTTAATGAAAAGTGATTTTAGGGTAGGTAGAGAATAGCTATTGGGTGATTGGGCTAGTATTTTGAAATTAGAATAGTTAATTAATTGCTTGCATTCTTGAGCGTGATTACGTATGGAAGAAAATTCTTTTTTATTTAAAATACAACCTGTACGGTGACTGACTCCTCTATGAGAGTCAATGCGGATCCTCAAGAGACGGTTGGAACAACCAATATAAGTTCCTAAATTACATTTAGGACGATTGTATAAATAAACAATTGAGGACCGCATCAAATCTGGTAGAGTGTCTTTGAATGTGAACATGCTGCCTATGGATAGTGGATTTTTTAATACAAACTTAAAATTAACATAAGGATACAAATTAGAAAGAGCTTTATCAAGTTTACTTTTAACATTTTTATAGTTATATATAAATGGTAGAGACATACATTTGCTTCTTTGGTACGTATAGTACGGTGGCTTTCGGAATAAAAAAGTTATCTAAAAACTGTTTTGTAAATTTATCAAACACGTCACATGGATAACAGTTCCTAATAAAATATGATTTTA
>NC_090750.1:35734704-35742204 GCF_036898095.1 Palaemon carinicauda | reverse complement strand
TTCAATTTCAACTTTTACATAAATATGTCAGGATTATATGGATTAAGAAGGAAAATAGAAATTCCAGAAAGATAGAGTATGAAATACAAATGAATATGAGAAACCGATGATAAACCCATATAGATAAGGGTTACGTAATGAAATTACGAAGGAATGGAGATTCAGAATCGATAACTAAAAGTAGGAGAGAGAAGAACTTGCTTTGTAAATACTGTAAAACAGATAATTTTAACTATAGAACTATAAAAATATGAGCTAACAGGGAGAGATAAGACCAAAGAAATAAAGAAATATAAAAATAAGAAATATACAAAAACAGGCCGAAGCGAGGGAAGGAAAACCTGGAAAAGGAGTAACGACACAGGAGATGATAAAGATTAAAAAGGAACAGAATTACCTGGAAATCTCCCCTGAATCCGAAAATCTTCCCAACTATTTCTTGAAACACGACCATTTTATCAGCGAACTTTTCTTTTCTATGGAAACCCAATATACTAGCCTCTTCTCAGTTTCGCTGGTAATGGCAACTATAGGTGTATTATCATTATTATTCTAATTATTATTACTTGGTAAGCTACAACTATAGTTGGAAAAGCAGGATGCTATAAGCCTAGGGGCTCCAACTGGGAAAACAGCCCAGCGAGGAAAGGAAACAAGAAAAGTAAAATATTTTTAGAACAACAACAACATTACAATAAATATTCCTATAGAAACTATAAAAACTTTAGAAGAAAAAAAGAGAAATAAGATGGAATAGTGTGCCCGATTGTACCCTCAAGCAAGAGAATTGTAACCCAAGAGAGTGAAGGACCATGGCACAGAGGATATGGCACTACCTAAGACTAGAGAATAATGGTTTGATTTTGGAGTGTCCATCTCCTGGAAGAGCTGGTTACCATAGCTAAAGGGTCTCTTCTACCCTTACCTAGAGGAAAGTGACCACTGAACAATTACATTTCAGTAGTTGACCCCTTGGTCGAAGAAGAATTATTTGGTAATCTGAGTGTTGTCAGGTGTATGAGGACAGAGGAGAATATGTAAAGAATAGGCCACACTATTCGGTGTATGTGTAGGCAAAAGGAAAATAAACCGTAACAAGAGAGAAGGATACAATGCTGTACTGTCCGGTCTAGCGGTAGTATCTCAACGGTTGCCTGGTGGCCTGTCTAGCTTACTACCTTTGACGGGATAACATTTTCGGGAATATATTCTAAAATGGCTGCATACTCGCCCACTTGTTGTTGTAAGCAAAAACCTCTTTAATTCGTCTCTTTGTGACTAAAAATGGGCTGAAATGAAGGCCTCTGTAAAGGACGCTTAGATAAAAGAATGTTTTTCTCTCAGCATTATCATCACAGAGGCTTTGGTTCGAACTCTCTTTTAATCGTTATATAAATTCCTGTGAAATATGTTTATTTACTTTATATGATTTATGTCAACAAATATTTCCATAGAATATTTCTAATATAATAATTCCTCTTAAATAAAAATTATTTACTTGTCTTAAATTATTATAATCTAAACTGAATAATTTTTCACCCTATATCGTATGCATATTAGATTAGATATCTTTTGAATTATTTTACTTATTTAATTAAATCACAAAATATCTTATCTTTAAAGTCATTTTAACTCTTGGATGATCACGTCCCTCATCACAATCTAGTGTGTAGACTTCACAAGAAAAAATTATTAATCTTAATGTTACAAAATAGATATATCGAATTATTGCACCAAAAACACGCATAATGAACTTTTACGTTTTGTGGGTTTCAAAAGAGACGAATTTAGATAAGAAAAGAGAGGTATGCCTTCTATCGCGGTACCAGAATTTCTGTTTCCAAAAAGCAACCAAAACGTCAGCTAACCTTTCAGGAGCTGGGGAAAACTGGACAGTCACCTGGAAGTCACTTCAGTACTTGAAATCCTTTACATGTGTGAGGTATGGCTATACCACTAAGATAGTCTGTATGGAACTAGACCTCAAATGCTGAAGAAGTTCGTCCAGGAAATGAATAAAGCCACTGTATAGGCTGAAAGTATTGGGATGAAACATAGTTGTTAAAGTTCCACTAGCCACCGTTGACATACTAGCGCTAGAGATTTATTTGGTTCTTTGAATGGCTAGGCATTACTAAACTGGATCCCTCTCTCTGGCTGCGGCTCATGTTTCCGTTGCCTACACATACACCGAATAGTCTGGCCTATTCTTTTCACATTCTCCTCTGTCCTCATACGCCTGACAAAACAGAGATTACCGAGCAATTCTTCTTCACTCAGGGGTTAACACTGCACTGTAATTATTTAGTGGTTACTTTCCTCTTGGCAAGGGCAGAGGATACTTTTTTTCACCACGGTAACCAGCTTTTCTAAGAGAAGGACCCTCCAAAATCAAACTATTGCTCTCTAGTCTTGGGTAGTGGCGTAGTCTCTGTACCATGGGCTTCCACTGCCTTGGGCTAGATAGGGTTCCCTTGCTTGAGGATACACTCGGCACACTATTATATCTTCCTTCTCTTCCTCTTTTTTTGAAGTTTTTATGGTTTAGATAATATGAAAGATCTATTTTAATGTTGTTACTCTACCTAAATATTTTATTTCAATTGTTCATTATTTCTCTTGTAGTTTTGTTTATTTCTTTGTTTCCTTTTCTATATTGGCTATTTTTCCATGTTGGAGCCCTTGGGCTTATAGCATCTTGCTTTTCTATCTAGGGTTGTAGTTCAGATCGTAATAATAATAATAATAATAATAATAATAATAATAATAATAATAATAATAATAATAATAATTCCAATCAAATCTTTATGATCTGCTTACCCTACATCTTTAGCAACCTAATTATAGAGGCCTGGCCTTTATTGATTATTCCAGGAAATTTTTTTTGGTTCTGCTTCATCTCCAATTTTTTCCTGTAGGTGAAACGGACGAACTACCTGGTTCATAAAAAAAACCCAAAAAGTTCTTTCCTTATTAGATCTTTCATTATTTTCTCTAATATTTCGGCCTAATGCCTACCATTGATTCTCCCACATAAACTAAGCAAAAGTATGAACTTGCATATTTACAACCATAATATTGCAAACTTAAACTATCTAGATTCACTCTTGAGTCATTCGCCTCTTCATCTCTTCTATTTTTCTTTTCTGAAAGGCATTTTGAAAAACGCTTTCTTATCATTATTCACTTCCCAATAAAATTGCTTTCAATTTGATAAAATTTCTCGCTCACCTCTTTTTTTGTAATATTATTAGGTGACTTCATTATTCTTTCACTGTTAGTTTCTTTTTGTTTAACCTGACCCCATATTTATCTTATTTTCCTTATTCATTTTATTTTGAATTTATTCTCATCAAACTATTTTCTCCAAACTAAATTTAAGGTCACATTTTCCCCAATTCATCACTAAGTTATACATCTATCTACCTGAAATTACTATTTAAACAAATAATGGTCAGATATAAACACCAACAACTCTTCTTCTCAGGGGAAAATAGAAAACCTTTTCATGCCCCTTTCATAAACATACATATTAAAAAACATATATTTTCCCCGATGAAGTATATTTCCAGAAGGCTATTTCTATTTTAATTTACACTTGAACCGCAGAGCTAAAAACATCTCCATTTTTTTTCTCTGTTTCCTACAGTCTCATATTTAGCAAACCCAATCTAGCGAGCGCATGCCCCACATACCCACATCCGTGCACACACACACACATACATATATATATATATATATATATATATATATATATATATATATATATATGTATATATATACATATATATATATATATATATATATATATATATATATGTATACACACACACACGCATATATATATATATATATATATATATATATATGTATACACACACACGCATATATATATATATATATATATATATATATATATATATATATATATATAGTACACTACTACAGGAGAGTTATGGGGTCCTTTCACTAGCCATACAGTAATACATTGGATCCTTCTCTCTTGACACGGTTCACTTTCCCTTTGCCTACACATTCACCGAATAGTCTGGCCTATTCTTTACAGATTCTCCTCTATCCTCATACCCCTGACAACACTCAGATTATCAAACAATTCTTCTTCACCCAAAGGGTTAACTACTTCACTGTAGTTGTTCAGTGGCTAGTTTCTTCTTGGTAAGGGTAAAAGAGACTCTTTAGTTACGGTAAGCAGCTCTTCTGGAGGACACTCCAAAGTCAAACCATTGTTCTCTAGTCTTGGGTAGTGCCATAGCCTCTGTATCATAATCTTCCTCTATCTTGGGTTAGAGTTTCCTTGCTTGAGGATGCAATCGGACACACTATTCTATCTAATTTCTCTTCCATTTTTTGTTAAAGTTTTTATAGTTTATATAGGTTGATATTACTCTTCTTAAAATATTTCATTTTTCCTGGTTTTCTTTCCTCACTGGTCTATTTTCCCTGTTCCCCTGTTTGGGCCCATGGGCTTATAGCATCCGGCTTTTCCAATTAGGGTTGTAGCTTAGCAAGTAATATATATATATATATATATATATATATATATATATATATATATATATATATATATATATACATCATACATACATATACCAAAGGCACTTCCCCCAATTTTGGGGGGTAGCCGACATCAACATGAAACAAAACAAAAACAAAAACAAAAAGGGGACCTCTACTCTCTACGTTCCTCCAGCCTAACCAGGGACTCAGCCGAGTTCAGCTGGTACTGCTAGGGTGCCAAAGCCCAACCTCCCACATTTCCACCACAGATGAAGCTTCATACTGCTGAGTCCCCTACTGCTGCTACCTCCGCGGTCATCTAAGGCACCGGAGGAAGCAGCAGGGCCTACCGGAACTGCGTCACAATCGCTCGCCATTCATTCCTATTTCTAGCACGCTCTCTTGCCTCTCTCACATCTAGCCTCCTATCACCCAGAGCTTTCTTCACACCATCCATCCACCCAAACCTTGGCCTTCCTCTTGTACTTCTCCCATCAACTCTTGCATTTATCACCTTCTTTAGCAGACAGCCATTTTCCATTCTCTCAACATGGCCAAACCACCTCAACACATTCATATCCACTCTAGCCGCTAACTCATTTCTTACACCCGTTCTCACACTCACCACTTCGTTCCTAACCCTATCTACTCGAGATACACCAGCCATACTCCTCAGACACTTCATCTCAAACACATTCAATTTCTGTCTCTCCATCACTTTCATTCCCCACAACTCCGATCCATACATCACAGTTGGTACAATCACTTTCTCATATAGAACTCTCTTTACATTCATGCCCAACCCTCTATTTTTTACTACTCCCTTAACTGCCCCCAACACTTTGCATCCTTCATTCACTCTCTGACGTACATCTGCTTCCACTCCACCATTTGCTGCAATAACAGACCCCAAGTACTTAAACTGATCCACCTCCTCAAGTAACTCTCCATTCAACATGACATTCAACCTTGCACCACCTTTCCTTCTCGTACATCTCATAACCTTACTCTTACCCACATTAACTCTCAACTTCCTTCTCTCACACACCCTTCCAAATTCTGTCACTAGTCGGTCAAGCTTCTCTTCTGTGTCTGCTACCAGTACAGTATCATCCGCAAACAACAACTGATTTACCTCCCATTCATGATCATTCTCGCCTACCAGTTTTAATCCTCGTCCAAGCACTCGAGCATTCACCTCTCTCACCACTCCATCAACATACAAGTTAAACAACCACGGCGACATCACACATCCCTGTCTCAGCCCCACTCTCACCGGAAACCAATCGCTCACTTCATTTCCTATTCTAACACATGCTTTACTACCTTTGTAGAAACTTTTCACTGCTTGCAACAACCTTCCACCAACTCCATATAACCTCATCACATTCCACATTGCTTCCCTATCAACTCTATCATATGCTTTCTCCAGATCCATAAACGCAACATACACCTCCTTACCTTTTGCTAAATATTTCTCGCATATCTGCCTAACTGTAAAAATCTGATTCATACAACCCCTACCTCTTCTAAAACCACCCTGTACTTCCAAGATTGCATTCTCTGTTTTATCCTTAATCCTATTAATCAGTACTCTACCATACACTTTTCCAACTACACTCAACAAACTAATACCTCTTGAATTACAACACTCATGCACATCTCCCTTACCCTTATATAGTGGTACAATACATGCACAGACCCAATCTACTGGTACCATTGACAACACAAAACACACATTAAACAATCTCACCAACCATTCAAGTACAGTCACACCCCCTTCCTTCAACATCTCAGCTTTCACACCATCCATACCAGATGCTTTTCCTACTCTCGTTTCATCTAGTGCTCTCCTCACTTCCTCTATTGTAATCTCTCTCTCATTCTCATCTCCCATCACTGGCACCTCAACACTTGGAACAGCAATTATATCTGCCTCCCTATCATCCTCAACATTCAGCAAACTTTCAAAATATTCTGCCCACCTTTTCCTTGCCTCCTCTCCTTTTAACAACCTTCCATTTCCATCTTTCACTGTCTCTTCAATTCTTGCGCCGGCCTTCCTTACTCTCTTCACTTCTTTCCAAAACTTCTTCTTATTCTCTTCATATGACTGACCCAGTCCTTGACCCCACCTCAGGTCAGCTGCCCTCTTTGCCTCACGTACCTTGCGCTTTACTTCCACCTTTTTCTCTCTATATTTTTCATACTTCTCTATACTATTACTCTGCAGCCATTCTTCGAAAGCCCTCTTTTTCTCTTCCACTTTTACCTTCACTCCTTCATTCCACCATTCACTGCCCTTCCTCATGCTGCCTCCAACAACCTTCTTGCCACATACATCACTTGCAATCCCAACAAAATTTTCTTTTGCTAACTTCCACTCCTCCTCTAAATTACCAGTTTCTCTTACTCTCACCTCGTCATATGCCATTTTCAACCTTTCCTGATATTTACTTTTTACCCCCGGTTTTATTAACTCTTCAACCCTCACTAGCTCCCTTTTACATCCACCTACTCTATTCCCCCACTCTTTTGCTACAACTAATTTTCCTTCCACCAAAAAATGATCAGACATACCGTTAGCCATACCCCTAAACACGTGCACGTCTTTCAATCTTCCAAACATTCTTTTAGTTATCAACACATAATCCATTAATGCCCTTTCTACAACTCTTCCATTTGCCACTCTTACCCATGTATACTTATTTTCATCTTTCTTTTTAAAAAAGCTATCACTTATTACCATCTCTTGTTCAACACACATATCTACCAGTCTCTCACCACTCTCATTTTCACCTGGTACGCCATACTTCCCAATGACACCTTCTACCTCTCCAGCGCCAACTCTAGCATTTAAGTCACCCATAACAACTACATAATTCCTTCTACCCAGTCCTTCTACGCACCTAGTTAATTCATTCCAGAACTCATTCCGCTCTTCTTCACTTTTCTCACTACCTGGCCCATACGCACTGACAA
>NC_090750.1:35699704-35729704 GCF_036898095.1 Palaemon carinicauda | reverse complement strand
AACATATTCCTACCATCATCTACCTTGATACCTAGGTATTTAATATTGCTTACTACTCTTATTCCCTCTATATTATCTGGTTTCTCCTTCATATTATATATAAGTACGCTACTTTTGTCTCTATTTATGTCTAAACCACACTGCTTTCCTATATCTATCCCTTTCCTTATGTTTAATTCAGCATCCTCTATATTCTCAGCAAGCACTAGGACATCCTCAGCAAAAAATAATACTACTAGCTTTATAATATCATTTTTAAAACCATTACCTTCCTTTTCTACTTGTTTTATAATCTGATAAGTAATTAATTTGAATAATGTTGTAGAGGCAGTACAGCCTTGCTTTATTCCACTACTTACGCTCATTTTTGTTCTACTCTTTCCCCTATGTCTAACGTAGTCGAGTCTCCCACATTCACTTCAGCTATAGAGTTAATTATACTAGTATGTACTTTGTATTGCTTTAATGTTTCTATCAGTGCTTCCCTTTTTATGGAATCGAAAGCTTTTTTGAAATCTAAAGAGGCCACTATGAGTTTTTTCTTATTTTTGAAAGTTTCTTCGACCTTGTATTGTAAGATGAATATATTATCCTCAATCCTTCCTCCTTCTGTAAATCCCGCTTGACTATCCTCTATGGCATTATTACTTTTTAAATGCCTTTCTATTTCATCCTTGATAAAAGCCATGTATATTTTATATGATACATTTGTGAGAGCTATAGGTCTCAATTCCTTTGCTGTTGGCTTGTTTTTCTTTTTTAACATTTTTGTTCTGGATTCTTTCCAGCTTTTGGGTTTTTCTTTGCTGGCTAGTTCCTCTTTGTAGCAGTTCACTAGTGTATTCTTGCATATATCACTCATCATCATTGCTTTGTAGTAGTCTGGCTTTAATCCATCTGGCCCAGCTGCTTTACCTTTCTTTAGACGTTTTAATCATTTTTCTAATTTACCTTTACTCATTTCAGCGGCGGGCATGGGTTTAATTATTCCTTCGACGTTAAGTACAGCATCGTAATGCTCCCTTAGATGTTCAGGTATACTATATTCATTTACAGTTATAATGTCGTTTTCTCTTCTCAAATTATCCAGGTATTCACTCTCCTCCTCCTCATTCCAGATCTCAGTTATTCTATTTTCATGTGTGTTGTAGACTGTTTTCCAAAATTTTACTAATTCTTCTTTAGCCTCTTCATCTGATAGTTTATTTCCTCTCTCTCCATATAATTGTATTGCCTCGCTTTTTATTTCTTTGCTATTTCTTAATCTGTTTATGTTTTCTCATAGTTTATTGTTTTTATCATCTCTTATCTCCCTGGTCTTCTTTTTCTCATATACGTTATGCTCTCTTTCACCAGTATTTGTACTTCTTTCTTCTTATGATTGTATTTTTCTTCTAATTCTCTTTTTATCCTAATATCTTTTTCATTTCTCTTTTTTCTATTAAGTTCCTTTCTTTCCTTAATCTTTCTTCTTATTTCCTCGGTTACCCAAGGTTGTTCTTTGGTCTTCCCTTCATTTGTTACCCTTCTCCTATATGTTTTAGCCAAATGTTCTTGTTTCATTTCTGCCATTATTATGTTTAGCTCATCAATGTTTTTTACATCCTTGCTGACAAGTTTTCTCTCTATAGATTTCACATATTCGTCTATATCTTTTGCGTCACTGCTATAATATGTAATTTCTTCCCACTTCCCTTTATTGTAATTATTTTCGCTATTTGTTTTTGCTTCCAATTCTACTGTTATTAAGTTGTGATCTGATATATCTAATACTGTTTTATCTTCATCTATTTCCATACATTTAAATTGTTTATATAGCATATTATTTGCAAGTACAAAATCAATAGCACTATGCTGATCTTGTCTATTCCACGTGTATAGTCCTGAGCACCTTTCATCTCCATGTAATAGTGTTAGGTTGTGGTTACCCATCCAATCTAGCACCATTTCCCCATTTCTGTCTACTTGTTGGTGCCCAAGAAATCCCACGTGGCCGTTAAAATCCCCCATAATTAGCAAAGGTGTTGTTTCTCCTGCTTTTTGTATTAATTTTTCACATTCCACTTTCAATTCTTGATCTCTTTTTCTATCTTCTTCGGTATTTCCTGCTGCGAAATATACCAGTATTATCAGGAATACTAAGTTGTGGATTTTGCGCTGTACCATTATTATATCGCTATGTTTGGTTTCTATTTCCTCTACTTCAGTGATGTTATTGTTTTTAAAAATTAACAATAACCCTCCACCCTTTTTGTCTTTAAAATCCCTTCTTTTTTCCAACTTTAACAGACCTTTACTCAGCTGTATTTAATCTATTTTTCGGTGAGTTTCTGTCAAACAAAATATATGAACTTTATTTGTGTTCATCTCGTTTTCTATTTCTATTAATTTCTGCTTGGTTAGTGCTTGGATATTTAACAGGCATATTCTTAAACATTGGCTAACTTTTTTGTCTAAATTTATACCTTTCCTAATTCGCTCTGCTTGCGTTTGCTTCTTGACGAAAATTGTCGTTTCTTACTAGTTCTCCTCTCTTTATGTACCACCCCTGTTCTCCATTTTCTTTTTTCTCTCTCAATTCCTCTAGCACCTTCCTTTCTTTTTCCCTTTCCTTAAAAGTGAGGTCAGGTGCAATGAAAACTTGTCTCAACTCCTCTTTTGTTGATTTCCTGAGGTGTTTGCCCCTTGCAATTATTCCCCATTTTTCCTTAGTGCTTTTAAGCTTAACTAGCAGGGGCCTTGGTTTTTGTCTTTGTCCTTGTTTAACAATGTTTTGATTTTCACGTTCAGAGCAGTAAAAACAGAGATAACATTGATAGGATAAACATATGATAAAGATATAGAAAATGAAAATTATCATGAAGGTAAAATAATTACATAGTAGCAAAGTGATGGGACAGAACAATGGGAATTATAGGCTATTAATGATATTCCATGGTTATTCTGAGATATAAGATTCAAATCATCTTGGAAAATTTTCTCTTAGAAAGGTTAAATAGAAATATTATGTACCACAAATTTTGAGGAATTTTTTCTTCGAAGATCCAATAATAATTTTTCTTTAAAAAGTCCAACAATCATTATTTACTTCTTTTCCTATTCTATTGAATATTTTTTCAGGTTTATATATATATATATATATATATATATATATATATATATATATATGTGTGTGTGTGTGTGTGTGTGTGTGTGTATGTATATATATATCATAATATATAAATATCCTTAATCTTAAAAAATGAAGACGAGAGTGCAGAAAAACACATAAATTAGATAAACATGAAATAAATAAATACATGTATTCATGTATGAATAGCCTACAGCATAGAAATAGCAACTTCATCATAACACAACTTACAATATTCCAGAAAAACACACGGAAAAAGAAATTAGCGGAAGGTAAAATAAAATAGAAATATCAGCGTAGAAAAAAATAGCCATTAAAAAGAAAGGTAATCGCAGAAGAAATAAAGCTATAATAAAAATCTCAGACAGGAAATACGATAGAAATACAAGGATAATCTTACCATAAAATATAAACTGTAATGTAAGAACTATTTGAAAAGTAAGAATAAATAGCAACGAAATAAAATGCCACCTAAGAACAGAATAGCATCGGAAATGAATATAAATAAGCAAGAAGAAAAACGGCATCATGTGAGAAGTGAGTCAAGTTTATAGAATGCATGACCTACAAATAAATCATATGATATTATTATTATTATTATTATTATTATTATTATTATTATTATTATTGTTGTTGTTGTTGTTGTTGTTGTTGTTGTTGTTGTTGTTGTTGTTCTTGTTATTATTATTATTATTATTATTATTATTATTATTATTATTCAAGATACAACCCTAATTTGAAAATCAAGATGCTATGAGCCTAAGGGCTCCAACACGGAAAAATACTAATTGAGAAAAGGAAACAAGAAAATAAATAAAGTACAAAAGTAAGGAACAATAAAAAATGAAATATTTTAAGAACAGTAACAACATTAAAATAGATATTTCATATATAAACTATAAAAACTTAGAAAATGGGAAGAGAAATAAGATAGCAGAGTGTGACTGAGTGTACCCTCAAGCAATAGAACTCTAGCCCAAGGCCAGGAAGACCACCGTACAGAGGCTATGGTACTATCTTAGCTTTTGCTTCAATAATGTCACTCCCTCATCTTCTCAAAGTTAGCTTTATCAGCTTGCCCTTATTACTATCCTAAGCATTACTAGCCAACCTGCTAGTAGGAAAGGCAAAGTGCTACAAGACAAAAGGCTCTAATAGCGAAATCAGCCCAGAGAGGGAAGGCATATAGAAATAACGAATAAACTATGTATGAGAAATAAACAAAAATGATAAAATATATCAATATCAGTACCAAATTCAAGTTATACATAAACTATGAAATAAGAATTTTATCAACCTGTTTAACATAAAAGCATTTGCCAAATGTATGAACTGAAGTTCTACCGATTCAACCGCTAGTAGGAAGATCAGTCCTGCTCCTCCAATTAAACACGTTTTAAATCATCATTGATCTAGGGTTGGTCTTTCTCACGATATTTTAACACGAGAGAAAAGATACGCTTATCAATTATGTGGATTAGATCCTCAATTCTTCTAACACCCTTTATAATTCGTAAACAGTTATTCTTAAAAGAGCCATACAGAATCATTGGTTAAACAGTGTATAAATACATCCTCAAGGACCTCTTTGCGTCAATAGGCGTAGGAGATGATGATGATGATATACATTCAAGGTTCAAGTCTCTTCCAATCATTTTCACTCACATGCTACAGATTTTGTTGTATTTGTATTTACCAGTTGTGTAATAACTAAATACTGAGTGGTACCTTCTGTGACGCTCTGAATGAAAATACATGGTGGGAATATTGAAAATTCTAATGCAACAGGCACAAAGAACTAATTAAATGACAGTATCAGAGATCAATATCTAAATCAAAGGTAAGGAATTTAATATAATGCTAGTTTTATATAAAAAAGAGAGTCAGCAGGTGAAAACCTGACAGAAGAACAATATTCAAACCATGTCAGAATGATATAACTAAAACATTTTCTTTGGATAGACTGGCTATAAAATACCTTTATAAGAATTGCTGGGTAGAGGAAATAGTGAAAACAAATTTTTTATTATGTAATAACTCACTAGAGATCTAACCAGAATTAGTGAATGGTGCAAATTACAGAGGATGAAGTCGATCCCTAACAAAACACAAAGAGGTCAAAGACAGTGGTTCCTCAACATCTAGAACTTATGATTGACAACACCTCTTTAAAGGTTAAAGGTGACATGTGACAGGTTTCAGTTCGAATTCCCTCTGAAGACCTCTTCATCAGAACGTCAGCTGGCTAAGCTGTGGTGTCCAACCACAGCAGTAATCTACCAGTAAACTGGCAGAGGCGGGCTCGATCTGCTGTCCATTTGAATGTAAGGCTAGTGCATTGCTAATGTTCTATGTGTGTTTTTTTTTATTTTTATTAGAAATTTACGTTAAAAAAGTATCCGGTCTGTTCTTCTTCCATTGCACAAAAATAGGCATATTGAGAAAGTATTTTAATGTTCTTTGTGCGAAACCATGGTTGTAAAGTATATAAAACAGTCAGGGCTCTTTCCAAACCTACTTCTATTTGTCTTTTTCAATTCTCATTTACTATACGAATTCCATGTCTGTCAACCCCACCCTTTACTTTCCCGAATTCTACATTAACATCTAACTATCCAAACTTAACCACTCTTTCAATTTCAACAAAATCAGCCAGACACGTATTCAGACTCTCCAGAAAAGATGATCTCACCCAAAAAAACTTAGGAATAATAACATGCGAACTCTTCCACCCTTAACTAAGATTTTCATAACACCCAAGTGCTACCTCCTTTATAGTTATACACCTTGCAGACAATCACTATCCTTCTTCTCAATTTAGTCAGTGTTTTGATTTTATTTCACCAAATGATCAAAACTCGTAGTTTCACTTCAATCAGCTAACAAATTCCTTCTCCCCTGCACCACATGCTCGAACATTCAAAACCCAGATACATGCATTAATCACATGCCTTTTCCTATTTTAGTCTCAGGGAATGACATACTAGCCCGATGTCCCTCTCCTTGACATTTGTATTTTTTCATAGATGGGTCGATTGACGGGTGTCAGGCCTGGATTAGAACAGTTGCCATAGATTTATGAAACCAACTGCTTTAATGTTTAACTATACTTCCATTAGATTTATTTCAAAAGGTTATCTTTCTTTTCCATTCAATGAGTGAGTGGGCCCTTTCCCTGCTCCCTTTCTTGAAAATAATTGGGTAATATTTGA
The DNA here is from genome assembly GCF_036898095.1 of Palaemon carinicauda. Classification (NCBI taxonomy): domain Eukaryota; kingdom Metazoa; phylum Arthropoda; class Malacostraca; order Decapoda; family Palaemonidae; genus Palaemon; species Palaemon carinicauda. The sequence goes on along the minus strand of NC_090750.1, from coordinate 35,723,362 downwards.
GTAAAGTCGTTAAGCTTCACGCAAGAGTGGCGATGATTGGATGTTTACTTGCTAGATTAATTTCCCCCTTTAATTATATTCCGTGCCTATTAGCCCTTCGTTTACCTAAGTTTGTTTTCCGTCGAGATGGATTTGGGACCCTTTAGTTTCTCTTTTTTTCTCAATATAAACAAGATCGTTTATACATGGATTAATTTACTATTGGTTTCTTAACTATTGAACAAAATATGTTGGTATCAAAATGGACTTGGAATGATTTTTATAGCCTTCTGCATGTTGATCATCAATACTTATAAAGCACATTTCAGCAATTTTTACTATAAATTTAAATTACTGTATGCTTCTTAACTCCGCCAAAGACGTTGTGATTCTGGTTTGGTTTGTTTGCTAAATTTGTCTTATCTTCTGTTTGCTAGTAGAAAATCTTGCAAACTAATGCATGGATAATAGTTTGCTGACACTCGTACGGAACCTACTCCAACGAATTATTTTTTAAATCACATTGGTCAAAGGTTGAAAGGTCACAATATGCTACATATTTTATATGGCATACCTTTCATATCAAAGAAGTAAAACAACAATTCCTTAAAATGATGTTTTCCAAATTTGACCTTTTAAGATCAAAGGTGAAACCCACAGAAAATTAAAAATTTTTTAGATAACATGGTTTCAAGCTGGAAAATGGCAACAAGTGTTCTGAAGCAGTTGAGCTAACAAACTCTCCTGGCCTTTGCCACCGATTATGGCATAACAAACTGCAGTGCTCTGATGTAAAAACCGATTTTAGATCAAGTTCCTAGTTATATAATGGCCCATGCTGATAAAGTAGAAATATTATGTTTTCACCTGTTTTTGTGTGATGAAAATAAATATCTCGAGTATGGATGACTGGTTTGAAGCGAAACATTTATTAGATAATTCCTTTAAAATAGATGGCCATTCTTTGTTGGGCATTAATGAAAATAATATCAGTTATCAAAGTTGATTATTTCATTGTTTCAATTATGAAACCAAATTTTCCTGCACCTTTATATATAGTAACCCGATCTATTATTTATTTCCACCATTAAATGTGTAAGGAAGGTCACACAGCATTTAGATTTCTTGGCAATTACTAGATTATTGGAATGAAAGCATATTCTTATCCGATCTTGTGTTATCGAATATTGCTTTATCGGAAATTTTTTTTTCTTTTTTTTGGGGGGGGGAATCTGTAAACGTGTTTTGAGCGAAAAAAGTAAATGAAGGCGGGTCTGATGTTCAAAGATGACGAATTTGCCAAGAACGAGCACCATCCACTTAATTAGTAGGATGGATTTTGAAAATTTGCTCTGAATGTCTCCCCACAAGTGCCATTCATTCAGTATTAACATATCCAAATTCAACTGTTTACTTTTAACGAGCAGAAACAGTTACAGCATCAAGGGTAAATAACCTTAGATTTCAAAGGTTGGTTATATAAAGTGCTACCTGAGGCTTACAACTAAATATTTCAAAAGAATTATCCATGAATGCGGTGCTTAATGAAATGCTAATCGGCAACTGCGAGTGTTAAGCCCTGTCCACACGACCGAGCATGCCCGACGGGCAAACAGTGATACCAGGCCACAGCAGTTAGTGAAAATGAGGGTTGATGACGTCAGAATCGGGAAAATAAAGGCAGGGATCTGGCAACACTGTATGTTGCCAGATCCCTGTCTGAGGGTTTCCCGCTTCTGACGTCATTAACCCTCATTCTTATTAACTATTGAGGTCTGGTATCACTGTTTGCCCGTCGGGCATGCTCGATCGTGTGGACAGAGCTTTTTAAGGCTTCCAAAGTTATATTTTGACTCGAGTGCTCTTCAATGAATAAATGATATTAGGTTTTCTGCCATCCTGCCATCGACGATCATTGTCTCCGAAATCTTTTCTTATATGTAAACTATGAAATTAAATTTAAAACCATAAAATGAAACAGATCAGTATAAAATTTTAACAACTTTCAGAAGACCTGCTTCTAAAATAAATCTAAAAATACTGCTAATATCGCACCAGACCTCTTCCCAAAGAATCTTGGTAAAGATGAACCTTCCATCCCCTCCTCGAGCCTCAAGCAGAAATCTATTTTTAGGTACCCAGTAAATAAATGCCACGCAGTCGGGGGTACCGAACAGGGATCGCAATCTGGCTGGTAGTGACCAGTCATCAAAAACTTCAGTGTCAAATGAGTGAGCCCAGTGCGAAGCCGGCAAAGAGCAGTCTCTCACTTTCGGGGCATCATGTTATACCTCCAAGGAGATATAACATTCATCATAGCCCTGATCTTATTTCCATCTAGCGAATCCCAATGCTGCAGCCAAGTTTTATAAAAACAACCTCTTTATGCTTGGTAAAAAGTCATTACTGAGGAGGGGTTATCATCTTGGAGACAATTCAGCTACAACTCCTTTTGCCACTCCATCTGCCTCCTAATTTCCAGACAGCCGTAGCCAGGTAAAACTGAATTGTTATGCCTCTCAGCTTAATAATAAAGAGCCAGTACAAATCTTAAAAATTAAAGGGTTACTCGAATTAAGAATTTCTAAAGCTTGTTGGACACTTCGTGCATCACTAAATATTTGTAAATAGTTCTCCTCATTTACAGCTATTTTTTTCCAATAGTAGTCAGTATGCCATAAGTTCGGTAGTGAATACAGACGATATTAGTGGAAGTGCATATCAATAATAAAAGGCACTGCTATATACTCCAAATCTAACAATCAAGTGCTCTTGAGAAAAGATACTAAACTCCTTAGGGACAGGGTATTATAGTGATTAAGGTATTTTTTTGCAGCTTAGACTGTTCCCTATAGTGTACAGTATATGGCAGTAAACGTTGAAGCCATTTTGCCTCCATTTCAAAAAGATCTCCCTTCGTGTCCTTTTTTCTATTCATTCTACAGTAATCACTTTTACCGTAACAAATAATATTCTAAAAGGGATACACTTGGAGGACAGTTAGGTTCGAATTGATAATTTCAAAGAATAGGCTTCTCAGAAATAATATATATATATATATTATATATATACATATATATAAATATATATATATATATATATATATATATATATATATATATATATATACTGTATATATATATATAAATATATATATATATATATATATATATATATATATATATACTGTATATATATGTATATATATAAAGGTGAGAGAGAGAGAGAGAGAGAGAGAGAGAGAGAGAGAGAGAGAGAGAGAGAGAGAGAGAGAGAGAGAGAGAGAGGGGGAGAGAGTCCCCAGCTCGGCATCGATTCTTTCATCAGATGTCCGAAGAGAAAACGGCTTACTCTCAGAGGTGGGCCAAGTTGGGCCTTGATTAAGGGAAGTTCGCTGAGGAAAGCATAACTGGAGGTGGGAGGGCTAATGGAGGGGCATACAACTTGCGATGAGAGGTGACAGAGGGAAAATCAATTATGGGAAATAATCTCTTCTTACCATTCATAATCTCTGCTAAAAGATGTGGATAAAAACGATTGACAAACGGCCATACATTGTAAGAATGCCAACTGTTTGGGAAACTTAAAAAAAAAAAAATACAAATGAGATCAAGTGCAAGAAGCTATTGATGTTAATTAGGCTTGTAAGGTAATAGTAATATAATTCTTATTAGAGGAAGAATTAAAGGCCATACGTGGCTATTTTTTGTAAAAGTCAGACGAAAACATAATTTTAATTGGTGAAGATACTCCGTCCAAACAAAAAATGAATTAGGAGAAAATCAAACCTTGAAGACAGGTATCATTGTGTTTTTTTTTATTATTATTTTATTACCTTTATATAACTGGATTAATACTACGTTTGTAACACAGTTGAAATATATTTTAAGCTTAACACGTCTTGTCAGCTTTTGCCATTTTACTCACACATAATAATCATATATAATTGTATATATATATATATATATATATATATATATATATATATATATATATATATATATATATATATATATACATCATTCATTTATACATGTAATATATGTGTGTATCATCAGTGTGTTTGGATATATATGTCAGCATTTGTGCGTTTTTGTATTTGTTTATGTATGTTTATATACATATATAAGTATGTGTGCATGAATATATATATATATATATATATATATATATATATATATATATATATATATATATATATATATATATATATATATATATATGTATATATATATACATACATACATTTTTTTCTTATATGTTGTTACATTATTATTATTATTATTATTATTATTATTATTATTATTATTATTATTATTATTATTATTACTACCAGCTAAGCTACAAACCTAGTTGGAAAAGCTAGATGCTATACGCACAAGGACTCCAACAGAGAAAAATAGGAAATGAAATAAGAGAATAAACACTACAAAAGAAGTAATGAACAGTTAATATATAATATTTTAAGAACAGTACCAACATTAAAATAAATCTTTCCTATATAAACTATAAAAACTTAAAAAGCAACAAGTGGAAGAGAAATAAGATAGAATATTGTGTCTAAATGTACCCTTAAGCTAGAGAACTCTACCTTAAGATAGTGGAAGACTTTGGTACAGAGGCTATGGAACTATCCTACACTAGAGAACAATGGTTTGATTTTGTAGTTTCCTTCTTCTAGAAGAACTGCTTGCCATAGCTAAAGAGTCTTTTCTACCCTTACCAAGAGGAAAGTAGACACTGAACAATTATAGTGCAGTTTTTGCCCTTAAGTGATTAAGAGTTGTTTGGTAATCTCAGTGTTGTAAGGAGTATGACAGAGAAGAGTGTGGAAAAAAAATAGGCCAGACTATTCGGGTATGTGTAGGCAAAGGAAAAGTAAGTCGTAACCAGTGAGAGGGGGATTCAATGTAATACCGTCTAACCAGGTAAAGGCCCCAATAACTGTCTTGCGGTAGTATCTCAACGGGTGGCTATCCATGTTGAACTTATTCTCTTTCTTAGTGTTATCCCCATCATTTTTGTTTCCAAAATGTTCCAAGGCTTTAGTAAGGCTCCAAGTTCCTGACGTATAAGTTTTTACTAGTAGGACCATCTTATTAAATATTTTTCTTTTTGGAGAAAGTGGCAGTTTACTTTTCATAATCTTATTTTGTGTAACAAATGCTCTCTACCCCATGCTCATCCTTTTTTAAATTTTGGGAGCACGTCCTAGGGAACCACTTACTGTCTATCCTAAGTACGATAATTCATTAACAATCTCTAAAGGCTCGTCCATAACTCTTATTTGTTGTTCTCTGGATTTTCTTTGAACATTATCTTCGTTTTACTAATATTCCTTTTCAGTCCTACATATTTGCTTTCTCTATTAAAATCCTCTATCATCTTCTTAATTCCTTCCATGATTAACTCAACACAACTATATCATCTGCAAATCTTCAGTTGTTAAGGTATTCCCCATTAATATTAATTCCTACATTTTCCCAATCTATATTCTTAAACAAACCTTTTCTAGGCACGCTGTGAGTAATTTAGGAGCGAGGGGGTCTCCCTGTCTAACTACTATCTCAATCGAAACTTTCTCAATAACTTTTTGTAGTTTTAAGATTTAAGATTCTTCTATTCATTGGTTTTTCAAGGGCTTTCATTACTGCTGAAGTCTTGAGAGAATCAAAAGCTTTCTCATAGTATATAAATGCCATACATATTGGTTTGTCATACTCTCTTGATTTTTCCATTAGCTCATTAATTACGTGGATATGGTCAGTTGTTGAATACCCACTTCTAAAGCCTGCCTGCTCTTTTGGTTGATTAAAGAGTAGCTGCCTATCTACTCGGCCTAATATGATTTTTGTAATATTTAATATATTACGGAGAGTAAACTTATTGGGCGGCAATCTTTCAGGCCTTTTGTGTCTCCATTTTTGTGAATTAGTATTATGATGTAAAGTTAAGCGTGTTTTACTGCAATGAAATCTCCTCCGTCTTTTATTAAATCAATTGTTAGGCTATTTTCTCCTGCTGCTTTGCCTTTTTTCATGTCTTTTAGCTTTTCCTTTACTTCTCTTACTGTTACGTTTGGTGCCGGCTCATGTGGCTCATGTGTTTCATTATTACTATTTGTGAAGTTATTTCTTATATCAGTATTGTATATCATTGTATAGAAATCCTCTACAATTTTTATCACTTCATCTTTATTGGGGATGATATTTCTATTTTCATCTTTTAAAGCAAACATCTGTTGTGCACCCCATATATATTCATTTATATGTATATATATATATATATATATATATATATATATATATATATATATATACATATATATATATATACATATGTATATATATATATATATATATATATATATATATATATATATATATATATATATTTGTGTGTAAATAGATGTATACATACGACTGCTAGTATGGATATGTATAGACCTAACACATGCATCTATGTACATGTGTATATATTCGTGTGTAGGTAAATATCTATTCATATATTTTTGTATATACATTGATATGCAAAATAATTTTAAACTAACTCTTATTATTGTAAAGAAATGGTAGGTCACTCCCCGAAAATCTAGAAAGACCTAGACATTTGCCCTGTCCCTTCAAGCCTCTCCCACTTTCATCCGTAAAAGCACCAATGTGATGTCGATAATATAGGTTTTATATTCTTCTTTTTGAAAATTGTTCTTTCTATTCTCATTTAACCTTATACATTGTAACAGTCTTTATCAACAGATCAGTCCACATGCTAAGGTTGCAGATACGAAATCGGTAAGGATTCGCCATGAATTTTAATTTTTTTTCTTGTGGGATATATCCTCTGAATTTAACAAATATATATATATATATATATATATATATATATATATATATATATATATATATATATATATATATATATATATATATATATCTATCTATCTATATATATGTATATATATATATATATATATATATATATATATATATATATATATATATATATATATATATATATATATATATATATATATATATATAGGTACATTTACTTTTTCAAACGTATTTTTCTTTTAAAAATGCTTTTTATACCAAAGTTGGGATGCTGTTAAAGTAATCAAATCTTGGTATGTACCAGTTTCGTCGTAGAAAAGAAGCTCATATTGTAATTTTTTTCTTATCTAAATATTTTTGAATAAAGTTCCAAGCTGCGTTGTTCTTTTTAATTTACTCCCAAAGTCGACTGAGAAACTGTTGAATAGAACAGGAAGTTGATTCTGGCTCTCACTCTTTGTTTACTTTAAAAATGGCTCCTTTTATCCAAGGCCTCCGAAAAGCTATTGCTTTTTTGCAGTAGAGTTAGATGGTTAGGTAAACAACACCCTACTGCATGGTGAGGCGCCCATTGTACTTTGGATGGCTTTTGTAGGGTTATAGGCTTATTGACGTCAAAAGACTGGTTTTTGTGTGTCTCTCTCTTTATATCCCTCGCCCATTATTGATTCAGATCAGAGGCCAACGACACGAAGAAAACAATACCCTCAACTATCCCAGCCTCGATGGAAAGAAGGAAGAGAGGGGGAAGAGAGAAAGGGTGCATTAAACCTTGCGGGAGCTGATAACCAAGATAATCGAAAGATGAAAGATTGCGTCACTGGCAAGGAAGGAGCAACTGAGATAAGTCTTAGAATTTGACACAGAGCAAATGAAACAGTCGCCGATTTCTACAAACAGGATCGAACCATGAACAAAATTATTATTCTCTATCTTCAATAGAGAGAATTTTTTTTAAGAATTATAAAAAATATCATTCTTGAGGGAGTTTAATCACACATGAAGCTCGAGATTAATTAGATCTAGAAAACTCCAAAGGTAATACAGTTTTCGTCATTATACCTATCTTTCAAGAAAGAATTAAAAAGATTTTAGTATCGACACACCACAAAGTACTACACAAATAATCTTTGATGAAAAATTTTCTTTACAGAACAGCAAGAAGCGATTGAGTTTTGAAGCAGATTACAACAGTTACCAAATCTACCTATTTAAATTCTTTGAGTTCTATGTAAAAAGATAATAATATGATATATGCAGCATTTTTAGTAGTGCTACCATGTCTCCCCGTACATCCAGTGGCCTGGTAATTAAGAATGACAGGCGAGATAGGATGCATGGCCGCGTTTCTGGTCATTAACAATTCATAACCTTTCGTATTGGGCGATGTTGTCTTTGCTACATCTCATAAGCTTTTATAATACATTTGGCTACTTTATTTATGATCATCAAGAACAAAATTAATAATAATAATAATAATAATAATAATAATAATAATAATAATAATAATAATAATAATAATAATAATAATAATAATAATAATAATAATAATAACAATAATAATCACAGGCATCTGAAGCTCCTGAGACTTTCTTCAAATTCACCATTCATTCAGCATCTATGGATCAAAGATACAGCAACTGCTGTCCTGATTTTCACTCTATTTCTTTTGAAAAAGCGACACCAAGGAAACGAACAACACTACCTAATTTGAGGACCTTCGCCGACGCTCAACAACAAAGCAAAGGAGAGAGAGAAAAAGACGGTGTTTACATCAAGCTAGACTGCAGATCACATGTGGCTCTGCCGAGATTAGGATTCTCTTGTTGACAACATCGAGAGAACTCCTCTTTAGAGGCACAGCCAAGGATTCTGACAAGGATTGGATGGGATCTGTCGAGGGTTTTTTTGGAAGATGTGCAGTATATGTGTGTGTATGTGTGTATGTGTGTGTGTGTGTGTGTGTGCTAGGAATCAAGTAAGTAGGAGAGACACGATAATATCAGCCCAAATACCAAATATATAAGGAAAATTTATGGTTTCATTCATTTATATTCCTATATATCTATAGCTTAGGATTAGATTAGGAGGTGAACCAGAAAATCATTATTGCAATAAGACAGAAAGAAGGGAGATGAAACAAAAAGACACTATTGTGGGAATCATGATTATGGAAATGCATCACGGCGAGCACGAGGAATTGTTTGCTTTTTTGCTTTGGGTTGGGCTTAGCGACCTTTTCTCTAACAATTTACTAATAACTTATAAGGAATCCGGTTAATAGTTATAGAATATGCCCCGTTCAATATAAAACGGCTGTCAAGTACAATGAAAATGAAATATAGCATTATATAGTAATGATTTTATCATGTGATTGACTTTAAACATCATGACAATTCTCTCTCTCTCTCTCTCTCTCTCTCTCTCTCTCTCTCTCTCTCTCTCTCTCTCTCTCTCTCTCTCTCTCTCTCTCTCGCAAATACATTGTTATTTACCGTCAACCAGCTAAGACTAAAGTGCTGCCAATAAAGGCTCATGTGAGCTTTTGAGAGTTCTTGAACCCTAGGTTGGGAATTCCTGACTGGAAACATACCGCTATTGGTTAATGAATTCAACCATAAAGAAATAAAAACCAACTTTTACAATCCGATACAACATTTATAAATCGATATCTTTTGAAATTTATTGTTTCACAAAACCCCCCACAAAAATTCTTTTGTTATATGAAAGGCAATTGAATATTGCTAAGAAATTTTTTATATACATACACACACATACAATATATAGACATCTATAAATATATATATATATATATATATATATATATATATATATATATAAATATATATATATACATATATATACATATATATATACATATATATACACATATATATACATATATATATATATATATATATATATATATATATGTATATATAAATACACACGCATACATATACATATATATATATATATATATATATATATATATATATATATATATATATATGTAAACAATCTTCCAAGTCATTTTACTTTCGCATTCAGTGTCTCTAAAATATTTTACAACTTAAGGAACAGTTATTCAGCAAATTACAAAAGTAGGAACAATGTGACCTTATGCTAATTTCTCCTACAAGCTTATTCATAGCTTTTCATAATAATGATTTCCTTTCTTATATGGTTTTTTTTTTATATCAATGATAGAGACATATAGAAAATATAAACTTCAGAAACAAATAGTTTTATAAGATGGTGATCTACACATGACGAGCTTCGATGTAGAATCTATTTTCACGAATGTGCCTCTAAATGAAACCATTATTATTTTAGATAAAGATTTTTTATGACGATCAAAAAATTTTTCATGGTTTTAACAGACATTATTTCAAGACTTTTCTTCAGCTTGGTCTTCAAGACAAAATGTTTGTTTTTAACGACCAACAGTTCGCAGTTCGATGGAGTTGACATGGGTTCCACGTTGGGACCTTTGTTTCCAAATATTCTTATGTCTTTAAAAGAACATTTTTTTTTTTTTAAATAATTGTCAAGACACATATAAACCAGTGTATTATAGACGATTTGTTGATGACGTATTTGCGTTATTCAAGCAAACATGGGATAGCGAAATGTTTTTAAACCACTAATGGTCATGTGTCTCTAAAAATGACAATTAGTTAGTAAGTAATATTTTAGCCCTAAACACAATAATGATGAAAGAGGGCCTATCCCCCTCCCTTCCTTCTCCCACTTCCTCGTCGTAAGCAGATAACATGTCTGCAGAGGTAAGTAGCCTCTTTGCCTGTTATGGTCATATTTTTCAGACCTTGATGGTCATCTATTTTTGGTTCCTTGCGATTTACTACAAAATTATCTAGTATTCTATTAGCTGTTTCATGAGAAATGCACCGTGATTATATATATATATATATATATATATATATATATATATATATATACATATATATATATGTATATATATATATATATATATATATATATATATATATATATATATATATATATTTCTTTTACCATCGACAGCTTACTTATTCTAATCAACAATTGGAAAGATTGAATGGCGTGTGACATAATGGTCATGTTAAATCTTAAGTGCCCAGATTATCCAATGATATTGACAATGCACTTTGCAGACCTTTAAGTGCTTAACTGACACATGGCTGTCTCATGCTATAGCTCAGAGATCAAGGTTTTTTTTTTTTTTTTTTACTCACAAGTAACAATCTACTTCGAACTCTATTCTAATCACAGGTCAGGTCAAACCGATTCATGATGCATCCCTTACTTCTCACTTGAATGCTCCTATTAATTCGCATGAAGATTTTAAGAATTTGTGCTCTAGCTCTTTCCACGTGATTGAATCAAAGGTCTTTAACCTTTAAAGATGAACACTGGTCACGAACTTCAATGTTATACAAAGGGAATACTTATTGTTGAGAGAATTGCCGTAAAAAATGGTAAACAGAGGGGCAAGAATATAAAAAAGTGGGTCGAGAAGAAAGATGAAAGTACTAACATAATCGACAGATATTTAGCTTAACTGCCTCTAAGCATTATTTGCAATTCCTCCCTACATAATCTCACCCTCATCCCCACTCGCCTCAGCCTCACACACCCTACCTTTACCTCATATCTCTGTCACGCTCCACGTAATAAAAGCACCGCTCTCACTATGATCCTTTGACCCTGGGTATAAAAAGTTAAAAGTATTCTTTTACAGATCTGATATGTGTTTTCTGTCTAACAGGAGCTGCGTTTTCATGTATGTGTACTTTCAGTTTATTCCTAACGCACAAAGACATTTTGTGCCATAGTCACGATTGGCGATTCTCTTCAAAGTCTGGATAAAGTCAATCAGGGGGAAATTACTTTGATGAATGTAGTTGGGCTTCCACATACTCAATAGAATGTGGGTCTACCTTTTCCTTTGTTGTTCGGAACAAAAGACATCATCGTCGCCAAACCTCTAATAATAAAATTAATAGCATTGCTATTAAGATGATGATGATGATAATAATAATAATAATAATAATAATAATAATAATAATAATGTTATCATTATTATTATTGTTATTATCATTATTATTGTTGTAGTCGTTGTTATTGTTGTTCCATTATCATCATTTCCATCATTATTGCTGTTATAACATCGCTGGTCATCATTATTACCAATATTTATACCATTACCATTATTTTTTGTTAAAATTAATTTTTATATAAACCGCGGAAGTTTGACCAGCGCACACTTTTTTATATAAGAAAATAGGCAAACTTACTTGAAAACACGCTTGCAAAGATGAAAACTTATAGTCAGAAACGCCCAGACTTTACGTATCCTACACATGACGATTAAAAACCTGGTAGATTATGAGAAGTATAAAAAGGGAAACCGGCGAAAATATTCCAATTCCCAGCAAAAGATAAGGTCACCGAACCGAACAAGGGCTCTGTAATGGATTTAATTCTCATTTTATGGTAAATTGAAATTGATTTTGGTTTGCGTTTCAGCATTATCACCGATTATGCCCTTCAATGCTACTGTCATTCTGAACAAGTGCCACAAAAAGGATCTCCCAGAAGATGGAAAAACATATGATCTTATTAAAAAAAAAAAAAAAAAAAAAAAAAATTGCAAGGTTTATTTCAGCGAGTCTACACAGATATCTAATCATTAGGACTTAGTATATGTGAAGACTAGCTGAAATAGATCCTATAGACATTCTAGCCTTCGTAAAAATAGATTTCTAAATGGATCAACAACTATTAATGTTAGAAGTGAATTACAAGAATTTGCGTTATAACGAACTCATAGGAACTATGTAAATATATTACATCGTTAAAGTATATTACATGCATATGCTGCAGACTGCGAAAGACCCTTTGAAATGATTAAGTTGGAATCATGAACGAACATCTAAAAGAAAAGTTTCATAAGTTACAGAAACTAACGATTAAATTATCATCCAACACAAAATAGCGGAAAAGGGCCGGACTCGTTCATCCTATCGCTGCCAAGCCTTCTTTAACCACAAGAGAAATGTTTCCGACCGGGCACCTTTAACATCGAGGCGATTAAGGTCGACATTTCCTTCCTCCAGATGAGATTCAGGTCACGTGGGATAGTATTTTCTTGCGTCTTGAAGAGTAAATGCCCAATGAGCGCCTCTTGGTATTTCTATTCTAGGCAATCGGTAACCGCTTAATGCTATCCAATACAGCATTGTTTGTTCTAGCCTACGCAATTTCTCTGATATTGGGTTGCTTCACGAATAACATATTGTGGCGAAATCATGATCTTTGAGTAAAATATACATATACATACATATATATATATATATATATATATATATATATATATATGAATGTATATATATATATATATATACATATTATATATGTATGTATGAATATATTTATTTATCTATATATATATATATATATATATATATATATATATATATATATATATATATACATATATATGTGTGTGTGTGTATATATTCATATATAAACACAGATACATATATAAATACATATATTGTTTATATATATATATATATATATATATATATATATATATATATATATATATATATATATATATATATATATATATACATGTGTGTGTGCGTGTGCATATATAAGCAACTTTTTTTAGCAATGTTCAGTTGTCTTTCATATAACGAAAGATTCTTTATATATATATATATATATATATATATATATATATATATATATATATATACTGTATATATGTATATATATATATATATATATATATATATATATATATATATATATATATATATACATATATACAGTATATATATATATATATATATATATATATATATATATATATATATATATATATATACTGTATATATACTGTATATATATATATATATATATATATATATATATATATATATATATATATATACTGTATATATACTGTATATATATATATATATATATATATATATATATATATATATATATATATATATATATATATATATATGTATATGTGTGTGTGTCTCATTCAAGAAGAGTTACAAAAATAGCATACAGATACTGAACCCAACATGATAGATAACACATCATGCAATAATGGTCAAAGACGGATAATTAACTCTCTTTCCTTAGAGTTCACTAATATTTAATTTATACAGCCAGCAGAGAAGGAGGCAAAATACTAAGAATACACAGAGTATGGACACTGAATAACCTTTTGTTGTCTACATCCACTGGAAACTGATTCGCCACTTCAAGTCTGGATTGGAAAGTTGCTGAACAGTGTATTATGATGTAAGACATGAGGTTCACAAAGTAGCTCAATGGCCAATACAATAATTGAATAAGTGGTCACATTTACAATACGACTACTTATAGAATTATACTTGCAAATATTTCATAGAAGGGCTCTAGCATTCCCATAAGGGGTAAACCCCATCTATTTTCATTTTACTCCGAATTGGAATTATTTGATAAAACGCATTTGCACTAAGCAGATATTAATAAAGAAACTAGATGAAAAATAATGGATCGATCATATTATCACTTAAAATAGTCCCTAATTAATCTGATAAATGACAAGGGCCTCGATAAAAGAAACTAATTGAACTATTTTGATGAGTCATCTAACATGTGTTCGGAAATGATTTGTGTTTTTAAAGTTGAGATAACAAAAGTCTCATGGAACATTTAAAAAATAACTGATTATTTTCATATGGTTTTTCATACTACTTACTATTCATTGTAGATGATTAAGATTCTGTGTTATAGAATATTATACCATCTAAAAATATATATTTATATATTTTTTTTACAGCTATTTAACGTTATCCTTTAGGCTTTTAAATGCCTGTCTTCAGGTTGCGCTTAAGCGTACATATTTGTTTATTATTGTGGCTTTGTGAATATGGATCAAGCCAAGAACCAAGACAGCAGGATTATTCGTAATTCCTCAGAGCAAAATTTATATACAGTGCATGGTTTATGGTGGCCTGTTGGTAATGTCCTTGCCTGGTGATCCCAAGACTGGAGTTCAAGTCATACTCAAACTCGATAATTTTTTTGGTTGCTGCAACCTCACCATCCTTTTGAGTTAAGGATTAGGGTTTTGGGGGAGCCTGGAGGTCTATCTACCAAGTCATCAGTGGCCATTGCCTGGCACTCTTTAGTCCTAGTTTGGGTGGAGAGGGGGCTTGGGTGTTGATCATATGTAGACTTATATATGGTCAGTCCCGGGAGCATTATCATGCTTGATAGAGGAATATCACTGACCCTTGCCTCCACCATTCATGACCGGGCTTTAAACCTTTAAACCTTAAACCTTCACCCTGAGCCCCCAGTCTCGCCAACAACAGTTAACTGCCCATTAGGTACAACATCAAATCTGAATTGCATATGCCACAACGACAGTGATTTGTTATTTAAGAAATTGGCGAGAGAATTAGTTTTATAAATGAATGGACTACGTGCCAGAATCTCTCTCTCTCTCTCTCTCTCTCTCTCTCTCTCTCTCTCTCTCTCTCTCTCTCTCTCTCTCTCCAGGTACATAATTCAAGGCTTAGATCAACAGAAGCACAGCAGGTTTGATGGAATATTTTTAAGTCTTTCTCGAAATGATACAGAACCGGTGCTGGTTTTCATTTAAAACGAATACACAATATTCAATAAATGCCATGAATGATCACTTATTTGTCACTTGAATGCTTCTATAAATTCCTATGTAGACATTAAGAATTTGTGCTATAGCTCTTTCCACGTGACTGAATCAAAGGTCTTTAACCTTTAAAGATGAACACTCGTCACGAACTTCAATGCTGTACAGAGGAAAGGCATGTTGCATATTCTTCAGGCAGGTGGAAGTCAAACCCCTTCTGCATGAAGTTGAATCATAATAAAACTCAAAGTAAAATTGTGAGTAGATCAAGGACAGTGGTTGAAATTTTAGGTGTGATTCTCGACTGCAAATTTACTCTTGAGAAACACATTAGATGTGTACCTTCTTCAACTGGCTTATTGAGAAAGTCTTTTAAGATTTTCAGTGATCAACCTATTCTGAAGAAGTGTTTTAATTCTTTCATTCTACCTTTTTTCGAGTATTGTTCTCATATCTGGTCATCGGCTGCTGATTCTCATCTTAATTTGTTGGACAGGAATTTACAGTCTATTAAATTTCTTATAACTGATCTAAATATTAATCTCTGGAACCACCGTTCATTTAGTTCGTTATGCATGTTGCATAAGATTTTTCATAATTTTTATCATTCTTTACTTTCAGATCTTCTCGGACAGTTCCATCCTGTTCGTAATACAAGGCATGCAGTTAATTCTAATAGTCAGGCCTTCTCCATCATGAGGCTCAATACTACACTGTACTCTAGAATTTTTATTCTAGTTGTGACCAAGTTGTGGAATGATCTTCCTAATTGGGTAGTTGAATCGGTAGAACTTCAAAAGTTCAAACTTGCAGCACATGTTTCTATGTTGATCAGGATGACATGAGTCTTTTTATAATTTATATATGAAATATCTGTTTTGATGTTGATACTGTTTTTTTAATATTTTATTAATTGTTAATTGTTTCTCATATAGTTTATTTATTTCCTTATTTCCAACCTCACAGGGCTATTTTTCCCTGTTGGAGCCCTTGGACTGTAAGTATCTTGCTTCCCTAACTAGGGTTATAGCTTAGCTAATAATAATGATAAGAAGAAGAAGTCAGGCAAATTTCTTCCAGAATATTTGATATCAAGGATACTTAGGCCATCTCATTAGTTTTTAACTCTTGAGGATGTTTTTATTGAGTTAACCTGTAGAGAATCCTCGGTGTCTTCGCTGAAGCCTACACTAAGTTAGGTCCAGCAATCAAACGTCTGAAAAACCCAGATCCATGATCAACCTACTCCAAATTACCAAGTAAGGAATCCCAACTCTATTTCTAGTGACGAGACCCTTGACAATATCAATGATCTTGCATATCTCGGTAGTCACATCTCAGTAGATATAAGCATTGATAACGATATCCAGTACTGCATATGAGGCGGTAGCAGTGCTTTTGGGTAATTAAGAACCAGAACATTTGAAAATTGGGACCTAAGAACTTAAACTAAAATGATGGTTTACCTCTCAGTTCTCTTTCCTACAATCCTTTATGCTTCAGAGACATCAAATAAAGAATCTAGAAAAAATCCACCAACGTTGCATGCGAAAAATCCTCAAGATCAATCGGCAACACCATCGAATCAATGACAGTTCTAAAAGAGTCAAATGGTGCAGGTATCGAAGCCCTCAACATCAGCAGCCAGTTAGGATGGACTAGTCATGTGATTAGGATAATGGTCACATCTTTATCAAAACAAATTTTCTATTCAGAACAAAGTGAAGGAGACAGAAGATTGAATGGAAAAAAAAGCACTTTTAGGGCTATTTGAAAAAAAAAATATGAAAATGTGTGCCATCAACTTTCAAACCTGGGAAAGTAAAGCACAAAGTCGTTTTGTTTGGCAAGATTAAACAAAGGGAGGCATTCAAACACCGCAGAACAAGCGCACTAAAGAAAATAAAGCAAGGAAAGTAAGAGGAGTGGCTCGACGTGAAACTCAAAACCTCTACTTCAAACTGACAATGTTTTTCCATGTTGCGGAAGATTACGCAGATCCAGAAGAGGACTAATTTCTCATTTAAAAACTCATAAAATAATTATGTGGTTATACGAACAAAAATACTCGATACCGAGTGACTGCTATGATGATGATGATAGAAATAAAAGATCTTTCGTCCTGAATGGTCATTGATTTATTTTTCCAAAAAAACATCTCGAGAAACGTCTACATGAATTATATGGTATATAAATACGATGCTTATAAATCATTAGAATTTTTGATAAAAACTTGCCTCTTGATCACACGATGCAAGTATTGCATATATAAATAATTTGAACAATATTACCAAATCGTGGAAGAAGAAAGATAGTACTGCCGGAAAATATTATGTAATCAATCAGAGCCAATTCTTTTTAAACTTTTGAATAATAAAAGTAAAATCAAGCATGAAAATATGACAGAACATCATGCAATGGTCCCTGACTTCTAAAGTTAAGTGTAATCAGATCGTATCTACTGCCATCATACCTAAACTTACTGATAAACTGTCCGATTCAGTATCAAGATAAAAGCACAGAGTCCTGGCTGATAACCTTCAACCGCTGTTTCTCGCTGAAATCTTGACCAATTGTTGCAAACACAAAAGATCTATTATTAACCGGAAACTGAATGAAGCCACTGAAGAGCTAGTAATCAATGACGATATCTGAGTGCAAAGGGATTAATGGACGCCTCCAGCTGTCATCAAATACAAGTAATAATAGAGCAGCAAAGGCGATGACCTCCGACATACGACAAAATTCTTAGGTCAATAAATTCAATAAAGTCATCGATGCTTTTATTATTATTATTATTATTATTATTATTATTATTATTATTTGCTAAGCTACGACCCCAGTTGGAAAAGCAGGATGCTATAAGCCTGAGGGCTACAACAGGGAAAATAGCTCAGTGAGGAAAGGAAAGGAGGAAACTACTCATCCACTCCTATGAAAGGGTTGAATTGCAGATGAAGACTTAGAATACGTTTGGAAAAGTAAAATTCTCCAATCCTCTTAATCACCTAGGCTCTGGTATTCCTCAAACCCGCAGCTCTTAGCTATTTGGCGAAGTAATTAGGTTAAATATTCCGGCCTTGTGACCGTAGAAATACAACCTAAAAGCCATATTAAAGATTTTTAAGAAATTGAAAAGTATGCCACCTATGGTGCGATTGCATATTTACTGCAATTAGGTAACCGTTTTGAGACGCCTACAGCAACGAAAAACCATGCATTTTGTTACCCTTCATTTCCCAAAGGTTATAGCAAGGGGGTCTTTACTCTAGAGTCTAGAGTATATAGATTCTAGAGTTTAGACTCTATTTACTCATTCTTAAATTGATATCTTCTAAGAGCGCATTTTTTTTTCATTTTTTTTTTTACACATACTTGTGCTAGCCATATAGTTCAGGTTTATCAATGACTTATACGTCTAGACAGACAGCGGAAGTGAAATCAATCAACTCAAATCTACTTTGCAAAAATGCACCATTTCCCTTCTTCAATGAATGCAACGATTGCCCTAAATATTACAAATATAGTATTATTACCATTAGAAACATATCCATGGTCTCATGGTACTCATAATGAATGGTAATCTAATAAGGAGGTGACAGAGAGTTTAAGAATTTAACTACCAAAACAAGATTCCGTCTCATATCATGTGCTAGTATCAAAATCAATATACAGAAATGTGATCCAGACCGTTTTACTAACTGAATTATTCACGGATTCCAGAAATTGACCAAATAATCTTCAAGAAGAGGACTGGTGAACGCAAATGTCACAAAAAACCTCCATCGGCACATAAATCTGACTAGTCTCCATTTTTTTTTTTAAGTTCATACTCAGGTTTTGCTGCCTCTCATTGTTCCATTGCAATAATGTTAAACGTCTATATAATATCGGCTTTTTTATTTGGTATATTAAATAAGAAAAGAACACCATAATTTGATGGAAGTTTCTCCTCAAGTAGAACTTGAGAATGTATTTCTGTCTGATTATGATAAATATTGTTCTAAAGAAAAGGAATTATTTAAAAACCATAATTTGATCTAATTTGATGAATCTGAAACATGATCTGTCTTAATTGAATCTGATGTAGTGGAGTCTTCTTCGTAATTATCATTATCATCAGAATTATAATTTTTTTCCATTATCATTACTATCATCCTAGAACTGTATTTTAATAATAAGATATAAAGGCATATTATGCCAATAGTACTTACACAGTATATTTTTTCTATGATAAAGGGTTAAATGACAACATTGAAATTACTTTCTTCTCAATAGAGTTAATTAATATAATATTCTTCACTGCAGAAGTATATCTATTGATGAAATTACCTATCACTTCAAAATTGATTCTCCTCTCATTTCTAATAATGCTATATACATAGGGCTGACAGATATATTGTCTAGAAATAAACTTTCATTTTAAGAGCATCTTTTATTCAAAGAACTTTTGTAAAGAGCTGTTCCAATTCAAATATACAATAAAAGTGTTGCTTTCAATAATAACCCATAATTGAAATTTCAAATCTTTTTATGGTTCTTCTTTGCAAGAGTAAGACTAGTTCTGAAAGCATCTCTCAGTTTGTAAGCATCACATATTTTGGAAGGATCCATTTCAACGGATTTTGCATAGTAAGGACAGCCCTCGTTCTGAAGGTAACCTCTATGAAAATGATAGAATCTTGGTAACCTTAATGTCTCAAGAATCTGAATATCTTTTCTCTATTTAAGACTACATCTTTTATAATCATTTACCATCATAAAGTTATCCGGTTAATATGATAAGACTGGATAATGAATGAGATATACTTAGCATTTCTAAGTGTTCTCAACAAATAATCATCGGTTCTGTATATACTGTACAAAACAATCATCTCAAGAGAACGCTACATGTTGAAAATACAGGTTTGTTTATATATTGATGATAAAGATGAAAAATATAAGATTTTTTTTTTTTTTTTGTATAAAATAAAAAAATGGTATAGTACGCTTTCATTGAATATGCACTAAGACGTATTTTTCGTAAGGATAAAAATGAGATATATCTTTAGAAAACTATTTCTAAAGTTGAGTCATAAGATGCTATGTAGTAACTATATAGAGTGATGAAAAAAATTCCTCAAGCAAAAATGTAAGTAAAAAGAATAAATGATACCCATCTGTAAAATCTTATAATCTTTCATAAGTCAAATGGTGTCACGTTTCTGATATCTGTTACACCAACTTTTCATGAGTCTGTTCATCTGAGAGGCTGATCTTTAAGCCCATTTGTATTATGTATGTTCGAGTTGATGTCATTACTTTAATTGGTGTTCAGGATTTGTATTGTACATAGTTAAAAAAAAAAAAAAAAACTTTATGAGAGGATTTGCATCTACGTGTTAAAAGGAACCAAAATACACTCGTGAGACACCTATTCAGACGTATTGATTCTTTTTCGTAAAGATCCGGTCTAGTTTTAATAAGAGTATAAGTTTCTCTGTCACATCAATCTTCAGAAGAGAAGTTTGATCTGTAAGGGTCTAACCATATGAGAAAACTATCATTCTTTGAGGTATGGAGTTCATGTTCATAATATCAGAACAGAGCAGCACTATATTCATGTCCATGGTCATTTATAAAATTATATTGCACTTAATTGTGTACCCGTCTCCACAAAAAGAAAAGACCGTATAATCTAAAAGAATTTGACAAGTGTATCAAATTTATATCAAATATCATGGAATTTGGCACAACAATTTTTCTTGACTTTGTCACATCATTAACCTCTGTCGACACAAAATGTTATCATCTTATAAGATGGCCGACAGGTTTTCAAAATGGCTTCTTGAGGATATCTCAATATTGACATTTAATTGGTTGATCACGTCTGTATACCTCAGTCACTCACATTTGACATTAAAATATTGAAAACAAGCTTTTAAGTACTTAGATACATAATTTTCTGCCTAAAAATATCCAAGATGGGTGTCACTATATAGAAAATGTCTGCAAAAAAAGTACTTAAGTTCAAATACGTGATAATCAGGTAATATATGGATTCGGGGTAGCTTCAGCTTGATCAGTTTATTTTTTGTAGGTTAGAAATCAATTAAGCACCGATTTAATTCACTTTTATCCAGATTAAAAAAATAAAAAACGGTAATTGCATTAGCTTAATGCAAGGAAGATAAAACGACTAACCGTAAGCTTTGTTGTTTGTGCTAAAAAGACACACAAGAAAGACTAGTAGATGGATCTGGTGCTGGCTATGTTACCCTTCCTACAAACATTCATGAATCTTATAAGATGATTGCAATGCCTATACCATTTTATCCCAAAAGTATAGATGGAGGAGATGGAATTCTGCAGATCTCTGAAAATAACAAAGCTATATATCGTGAGTCATGTAGGCTGAAGTTTAAAACCACAAAATTAATAAGGAGAAGAAAGTCATTATGTAAGACAAAAGAAGATGATGCCCATCAACAGAATTCGCACGTAGCAGCCTGAATGGAAGTGAAGATGGTGTAAAAGAATCTAAGACTGAGAAAGAGGGAATTTGCTTTATTTGGAACAAACCAGCAACAATCAAAGATTTACGATTAGCCACGATATTCCCTTCACACAGAAAGCTACATTGATATGCCCTCTACCTATTAAATAAGAAACTTCTGGCCAAGCTTAGTGCTGGAGAAATTGTTTCCCAATACCATATGTATCACCTATCTTGTTTGACAAGCGCGCAGAACAGGGAAAGGGCCTGGCTAAAAATTCCCAGAGAAATGGAGATGATTATGGGCAGTACAGACAAGAGGCATGTGCACATGCTTTTGCAGAGCTTGAGATGTTATAGGAGACAAGCAGTTGACTACAGATGGCTGCTGCTATTTTACTATGGTAGAAGGTAATGATTTGTACAAATAAAGACTGGAACAGCTAAATGTTCATGCTTCCTTTATGCACCGAACATCGTTGAGAGAATAGATACTTGGAGGCCTTCAAAAAATGGAAGAGATTTGGTTTGTCTGCAAGGGGAAGGGGGAAGTTGACTTAGCCACAGCATATGCCTACAAATGATGCACTAATTGTGGCCAAAACAACCAAGATATTGAGAAGCAGATGCTTGAACATGAGAACAGATTTAATGGAATTTTAGCAGTAGACACTAGAAGAGAATCTGTAGCCCCATGTTTGTTGGGATTTATAAGTTTGCTGCAAAAAGGTTGTCTATAAAATCCCAAATCAAATATGGAACATCAATTACTAATCTAGCGTTATCACAGCTTTTACACATCAATGGTTGGAAGACTCCATCATCTTCAACATTTACAAGACGTTCCAAATCAAAAGAACCTCTGTTTCAAATATACCATAGTCTCTTGGTCTTTGCAAAAACCAGATAACATCAAATATTTGATGCATTTCATCAACACGGAATCGACATCAGCTACAATAGGGCTCTGGAATTCACTTAAGGGTTTGGAGAAGCAGTTGTTGCAATGACTGTGGAGGAAAAAGTACTTTGTCCAACTAAACTAAGAAGAGGACTAATTATAACTTGTGCTGTTGATTATCTGGACCATAATCCAAGTGTAACAACAGTACAAGCAGCTTTCCATGAGACAGACACATCTTTGTTTCAGGATCTTTGCACTGATGAAAAGGGTAAGGACAGAAACGTGGATCAAATCATTTATAGTAGAACAAAGCAAAAATAATACCTTCTCTTCCTGAATATTACACGAATATAAGCCTTGCTCACTTTAAGCATGAAAATTGCCTACCTTGAAAGTACAGGACATCAACAAGTTGTGCTTTCTAAGCATATTTCTCTTGCGTATGAATGGCTTGAGAAAATCAGTCTGTTGGTCAGGAGTGAAAATGCTATGTCTGTACCTTGGGTACCTCATCATAAGACAGGCCCCCTTTGAGATAAGCTTTTTCATCAATGTTGCCTCTTTTCAAGATGCACCTCATTCAGTTGCAAATATGAAACATGTCATGGATATTGCAAGATCAGCTGCATAGTTTCTCAATCCTGGACAAACCAAAGTTCTAGCAGTTATTCAGCCACTATTTGCAAAGCAAATCCAATGGAATTGGTCATTGCAGTATGGTGAGATGGTTATCATGTTTGGAGGGGTGTATTTAGAAGCAGAAGGAGAAGCA
>NC_090750.1:35692204-35697204 GCF_036898095.1 Palaemon carinicauda | reverse complement strand
TATATATATGTGTATATATATGTATATATATGTATATATATGTGTGTATATATATATGTATATATATTTGTATATATATATATATATATATATATATATATATATATATATATATATATATATATATATATATATATATATATATGCACGCACACAACAACAACAGATATCTTGCAAATTAACCTAAATCATGACATGTTTGCAAAATCATCCTAATCGTCTGGTTACTTTGCAAATAAAAAAAAAAAAACACAAAAAGGGTATTTTATATAAAAAAAATCAGGTAACTTTACAAATAAACATGATAACCTGGTTATTTGCAAGAATAAGGACAAAATATTTCTATTGGATAAAAATATATAAAAAATTTACTTTTCTTTACAAGCAGACCTGCATTTGCATCGGCTGTTGCCGACATTTTGATTTTTATGACACTTACAGCGGTTGTTGCTACAAAGTGTTGAGCAGCTGCACCGAATATAAACCTTGGCCACTGAGTCTGGATTAGCTACTTCAAGAAGGCTTATCTCTCGTTCCTTGGGAACATCTTCAATGGCTAAGACCTTAGTTAAGTGATCTTGGTAGTTCATGATGAAACGATACTCCCTGTCTCGCTGACTCTGCACGTCCATCAGGATGATTCTTGAATGTTATAATAGTATTGTAATTTACAACTTCAAATGGAAATTTGTACCACACAATTACAACGTGATTAAAGAAATAATATTTATGTGATTAATTTGAAATTCACGGAAGCAGCTTGATTTTTCATACCTGTCCCCTTGAATTCATACTGTTCGGCAGGATTGGGTTAACGACTACGGGCTTGCGGAAATTGGATTTTTTAGTAGACATTCTTCACGGAATTGCAAGAAAATCTATATTTAATCTATAGATATGTTTACATATTTTTCACTTACAGCTTAAGAGAGATTATTATTCCTCTATGTCCGTTAGCAAGATGGGCAGCTCTAATTCTATCAAAAAGGATTTTTGCCAGAGACGAAACTAAGAACAGTTCCTTCTTAAAGCTTTTGTACTGTTGTCTCTTCAGCAAAGATTTCCATGATATCGTAATTTTTTAAAAGTCTATAGTCCTTTAAAATCTTCTTCACCTCAGGTTTTTCATGCTCTTTCGATTAATTAACGATTTGCTGATATTCAGACTTTTCTTCGAGCCAGGTGCATTACAGGACTCCTTTTCCTGCAATTCGATTGGGTCAAACTTTGCTTTTAGTCCATCCCTTGCTGGATAGTAAGCAGAGGTCTACACCTCTAGAACACCAATCATAACGAGAGGCACATTTCACTAAATCGTGTGACCTTCAGTAGCTCATCAGAGTCGCCATCCAAACACACAAATGAACAATAAACTACCGTTCACTAATGTCTGACTGAAAACAATTTCAACACCAATCAGCCAATTGGAGTTGATATTTTGTCATTTTGCTAAGTGTCATTCTAAATTATGGTGACTGCAAATAGTCACGTAACCGTGCATTTTTGTAAAGTTATCAGATATTGTTGCAAATTCTCCTTTTTGTGCGTTATTTTGCGAAGTAATCATATATTTAATGTTATTTCGCAGAAATGCCCCATTTTAAGTTTATTTGTAAAATGGGTGGTAACTTTGCAGAAAATCCGCACCACACAAATATATATATATATATATATATATATATATATATATATATATATATATATAAATATATATATATATGTATATATATATATATATATATATATATATACGTATATATATACATATATATACATATATATATATATATATATATATATATATATATATATATATATATATATATATACATATATACATATATATAAATACATATCTATCTATCTATCTCTCTCTCTCCCCCTCTCTCTCTCTCTCTCTCTCTCTCTCTCTCTCTCTCTCTCTCTCTCTCTCTCTCTCTCTCTCTCTCTCTTATATATATATATATATATATATATATATATATATATATATATATATATATATATATATATATATATATATATACATGATTGTGTTCGTGTTATTCGTTATATCAGATAACTGAAAATAATATTTGCAGGGAACAGAAAAGTTTAATTGAACTAATTTTTATGGAATAAAATAAAAAAATGCTTATCTAAGGTGCATAGAATTTTGTAATAAGTAAAATATTTCTTATGTATTGAAGAGAGAAATGCAATTTTCAAACGTGATTATGTAATTGTTAAAAGGCTATGCGCTACCTGTACAGATGAATTAAGTTTTTAAAGTGCTTTTTCTGAGATCCCTGGACATGAATTGTATCTATAACGAAAATATATGTCACGTTATATTTTTGAAACATACACAAATTACTCACGTATTTAGGATCAGGTAAAAATAGCTATAGAGATTAAGAAAAGTAGAAAAGAATACAGAAGTAGATAACTGCAATCCAATAATGGTTGTGATTTGAAATCACTTTTACCTCAATGAACAAAACAGTTAAATTATTGATAAACCGGGAGTTTTATCAATAAGAAAATAGATAAATATGAATAATGTAGACAAGAATTTTACTTCCACCTTTTTGAGAGCAAGAGAAAGCTACTGTTGTATTTCGATAGAATCTATGAAATTAAGTTTATGATACGTAAAGTGCTGCTACTTTTCATTCGTGAAAAGCAATATTTGTTACTGTTGATGAAAAATAAAAGGTTACTACAGTCAAATTAAAGATCCAGTAACACACATCTTGAAACAAATTTCTTAACATGGAGCTAATGTTAGGTAAAATCTTTAAAATGGGATTTATATCGTCGCTGACTGGGAATACGATCGAAGAATAGACAGGAAACCTTTCAACATAAAGATGATACTTTAATTAACAGTTACGTATGATATAATTCATGCAATTTTGTTTTTGAAACGTAATATGTCATAATTGATGTATTATGGTATCACTAATAAAATTATATTGATGGGAAATTACTCAAACATCATAATACTGAACAATTTTCTGCATAGACTATGGCACGGGGCAATACCTGCTTGATCCTATCATAATTTGCTATTATTGCTTTCCTTTAATCGAAATAGATACCAATATTTTGAATCTTAAACAAACCTTTGCCAATAGTTTGCTTATTTTCACCACAAATACTAAGAATTTCGTCCCTTACATTCATTTATTTATTAAATTTCGAGGAAAACTCTTGTTCATGCATTCACCCCTCACAATTATACATGAGAGTATTAACCATTGTTTGAAGGGACAGATTACTTGATTGTATCTTTTCCTTTTTGAATAAATATTCAATTTTTCTCTTTCAGCTCCATTGTTCCTTGCATCTCTTCTCGTTTCTTTCCCTCGTTTTCCTTTTTCTGCTGTGTGGAAACTTCCTCAGCAAGTTTATGCTATTTTATTGTTTCATGTGAATGTACATACGTTTCTTATTTAGATCAAGAAAAAAAATATTTCATTATTATTATTATTATTATTATTATTATTATTATTATTATTATTATTATTATTATTATTATTTTAAACAATGAAAAAGCACCATTCATGTAATATTTTTGTTTATTTCTCTTTCATTTTATTTTCCACTTATTGAAATAATAATAATAATAATAATAATAATAATAATAATAATAATAATAATAATAATAATAATAATAACAAACACGTTCTAAACTACAAGTAATCATGTCTTGAAAACAGATTATTCCTCCTGTCTTAACAACGCATATACCGGTGAGCTTGTGCAAACTGGTTGATTGTGTATCACCCAAACAGCGAGTTCCTGCGAACGTCTTTCCTCTATGCTTTAAGGAGACCTCTTGTTGGCAGCGTTCCAGACACCATTTGGCCCAGATATATCATTCCTGTGTTTCGCACTCCTGCATATGGGCGCCACACTCTCTCTCTCTCTGCATTCTCTTTTCTTACAACGTTTATATCCTTGTAAAATTAAAGATTTATATATACTTTGTAAAGTTCGTAATACATATCAATATATTCTCATGTACCTGATAAACAGGTAAAAAAAATTCATATAGACTACATATAGTATACACCACCTTGCAATATCGATCTTCTACATTTAGATTTTCCGAAATTTGATAATTATGAATGATAAAAGGACAACGGAAGATATCCTTGTAATCATTTCTGTCGAGTTCAACATCTATAATTCGTTCTTTAACCTCACGAATACGGGAAATAATTTCCATTCATTTCTTATAACAACTATTTTATTATCTACACTTTTGTATCAGTATCATGACATAAACCAGAGATTTAATACTTGCATCTTTTTAAGGTAATGAATAGATCATCATACTATATGTCATATCTGACACTTATTTCATTATAGCATTATATTCATAAATTTATGAATTTGGTCTATACTGTATAGACATGCAATGGGGCCGGTGAGGCCATTCAGCGCCAAAGTAAAACTATGGAAAAACAGTAACTACACACAGAAATAAACGTTGAAGGGCTGATTGGACAACAAGGTGGAAACGGGAAAAGAGGTAGGGTAGAAGGTTATAAAGCAATTCCAATTATACATAATGCAAGCAAGAAATATACAATAAGTAAAGCGCCTGGTTTTAAACGTATTCCATCACTTATGCCACATCTACACAGATCACCGGCTTGCCTTCTTTTTCCAACACCGCTCCACCACTTTTGTCCCTGTCACTGTATCTTTTTTTTTTCTCTCTCTCTCTTTCTCTTGTAAATAAGCGTATTTCC
The DNA here is from genome assembly GCF_036898095.1 of Palaemon carinicauda. Classification (NCBI taxonomy): domain Eukaryota; kingdom Metazoa; phylum Arthropoda; class Malacostraca; order Decapoda; family Palaemonidae; genus Palaemon; species Palaemon carinicauda. The sequence goes on along the minus strand of NC_090750.1, from coordinate 35,692,459 downwards.
TAATTTGTATCTGGAATTATTCTAACTATTGTTGCACACTACTATTGAGGTAAAATTCAAGGCATGTTTTCTTTATAAAGGTTTTCCCATCTCTTAAATTTGTTATATGAGCGGATGCCCTCCCACGCTTATATGCCACACTTTGCCACTACACAATATAGACTTCCTTTGCTTCATGATCTACCTATGGCCACATTCTTATCCAAGCTAAGCCAGTTATCTAAAACGAGAATAGGTACTTCTTGGAAGCTAATG
>NC_090750.1:35657204-35689704 GCF_036898095.1 Palaemon carinicauda | reverse complement strand
GATTCCTGACTTGTGTTTAAAGCATTTCAATGCCCGTTTCATTGCCCTGTAAATAGCAGACCCTTTCGTTATCCTCTACTGCCTTTAACAAATGACTTAATGGGGCTTTTTGCATGTTTTATTTTAAACATTAGCATAAAAAACATTTATTTAGATTAGGTATCATGAGCAAGACAGAGCATATACGTAGCATAAAATAAATAAATATGGGCGGGAAACTTAAAGTCTGCAAAAGTATTTGTCTATCCTGCATCAATCAACCCCCCCCCCCCCCAAAAAAAAAGCCGATGTATAAGCCATGATGTTACAATTTAAAAAAAAAAAAATTTTCTCAAAATGTAACTGAAAAAAGTAACGTGTGAGTTTTTAAACTCCATATGTACAGCACATCGCTCACTCTTATATACAGTAGGTCTTAATTCTTTTTTGTTTTTGTGAAGCATCTGTATCTTCGCGCCAGTAACAAACAATTAATAACACACTCTTCTAAAAACTTCACAATTCCAGCCTTAATAGGCAAACATTGATAAAACCTTAAGACAAAGAGAGCATGTTTGATAGTAAGTGCTGGCTGGAATTTTCATAAATGGTTTTCATTGAATGAATAAACTTACTATGAGTAGGATAGTAGTTTTACTTCCATATAAGGAAGCCTTGACTGTCCAAATAAATACTTGGTCATTACTTTTACGTTTTCTGTAGGCACACCTTTGGATTTTTTCCCTTCTTTGAATAATTCATTCAGAGTTTCACAACTTTAGCACAGGGATCATTCCTGGCAGAAGACCAGATTGATATGAATCCTCTTCTGACCAATATGGGCCACGTTCAAAGGTTTGAATATGTTTCATATTCATTCCAACACAATATTTTCCCACATTTCCTTCCCTGTATTGTCTATTTTCAAGTTTTCCCATATTTATGTTTAGCTTTATCTTTTAATTCTGCTTCTCTATCAACAAAGGATTTTTTTTTTCTTAAGCATTCGTCCAAGTTTTCCTCCTGAATACCATTTTTATTCTATGCCTTTGTTCACTACTCAGGGCTTGAGTTGGTAGCTTTACAATCTTATTTTAGAGGACGGTAGTAAGTATGACACAGCAGCTTTAAAAACAAATTAGATGTTTTTTAACAAAATGCAATAACGAACAGTCATAATGAAGCACGTGTACCAACAGAGTAATTAGTGTTAGCAATTACTTCGAAATAGGTTATTTCATTTCCGCTCCTCTCCATTATTTTTGTTTTATTCGTTATTCCGTAGCTTTATCGGATATCAAATTTCCCTTTCGTAAAACAATCTACATCTATAATCTAGTCGAATCTTTCCCCAAATTTGCAATTCTTCTCAAATGATAAACTTTCTCGTAAGAGGAGTTAGAATTATTAATAAATCGGTCAAAGAATAATGAATGCAAATCATGAATTAATCTCAGAAAATACTGTCGGGTAAGTATTCGTAGTGGGTACACATTTAAGCAGATTAAGACTCCTCATGTAATAGTGCTAATAAACAGCATGTGTGTATGTATGTGAATTTCATTCAATAGTAATAAAAGCTTGTATGTATGTATGTACGTAAAATGTGTTTGTTAGCAAATTATACTATGTATAAGTGTATGCATGTAAAGATTTTATTAAATATATATGTATGGATGCATGTATGTTCATTTTATGTATATATAATTTTTCTACTTATGTATTTGCATATAGATTAATATAAAAGCGTGTTCGTTCATGCTCTTTTGTATAACTTTTCATCGATGTGTGCATGTATGCATGCGTGTATTCATAAGCTTTATTTATCAATAGAAATGTATATATGCGTGCCTACAAACGCCGTCAACTCTTGAAGAGAACATTAATTCTTTCTTTGCATGCATCCATACATTTTTATGATGCTGTGAATCATCTATTCAGATTTAGAGAAAGAGGTATAAGTCAAGCATAAGGTTGCAAAAGATAAGAAATTCAAATTACGATTACTGTTGTGTATTAGACCAAATATAGTTTTGACATAGAATAGCATTTGTATATCTAATTTACTCTGCGTCAGAAATTAATATCCAAAAGCAAAATCTGACCTATATTATTATTATTATTATTATTATTACTATCCAAGCTATAACCCTAGTTGGAAAAGCAAGATGCTATAATCCCAGGGGCTCCAACGGAAAAATAGCCCAATGAGGAAAGGAAATAAGGAAATAAATAAATGAAGAGAACAAATTAACAATAAATCTGCTGTCTTTATAAAAACAAAGGAAAAATACCATTTTGGTCTACACCTCCATAAGCATCAAGGTCCACCAACAGAGCTTTAATCTCACGAGATCGAAAAGCTAAACTAGTTAGTTTAGCCTCAGGAAAACAGGAATGAGGAAGTTCAAGTTTTTCATTACTCTGTTTACTGTCAAAAACATCAGCCAAAAGGGTTGCCTTTTCCTGTATTGAAGCAAATCTGGATGGTAGACTTAACTAACCAGTCTATCAAAAGATGTTTTTGGATTTTGAATGTGGTATACATATTCATGTCTAATTCACTTAATTTACCGAACATCTTAATTAACCCATATCCACCAAGACGATATTATTATTATTATTATTATTATTATTATTATTATTATTATTATTACTTGCTAAGCTACAACCCTAGTTGGAGAAGCAGAATGCTATAAGCCCGAGGGCTGCAACAGAGAAAATAGCCCAGCGAGGAAATGAAATAGGGAAATTACAAGTAATTATAATCAAAACAAAATATTTTAAGAACAACAACAACTTCACATATAAACTATAAAAACATTAAAAAGGAAGAGGAAGAAAAATAAGATAGTATAGGGTGCCCGAGTGTACACCCAAGCAGAAGAACTCTACCCCAAGACAATGAAAGACCATGGTACAGAGGCTATGACACTAAGTTTGTATCACGTGTCTGTCTAGAGTAGTTTAATCCCTAATTGTATATAAAGTGGAGTATCCTCAGCCTCGGTAATGTTTAAACAATAGAAACTCATTTTAGAATGCTTTCACCTGGCGCCTGGCTATTTGGGATATCTAAATCATATGACTTTCAAATGCTCAAATATTAAGCATCAATGTGTGTTAATATATATCTAGCTACCTACTTATCTATATACATACATGTGCATATATATGAATAAATATACACACATATACATATATATATACATATATATATATATATATACATATATATATATATACATATATATACATATATATACATATATCATATATTTTATTATAAATTCCGGAGTTCTAAATACAGATTAGAATATGATATGATGTAGCATAATAAAACCCCAAATCAATCAATTCGAGCTGTCAGTTCATAGTCAGGTACGGCAAAATCGAATTGGTGCATGTTAAGCAACTGAAAATTAAAAGAGGAAATGGTACTAAATGCTAAATCTTGGAAAGAGCAAGAACTCGGTATCTTATTCAATACTTAGATAAAACATAACATAAAATTAGTCTCATTCTTTCTATATTATTATTATTATTATTATTATTATTATTATTATTATTATTATTATTATGATTCGTAGTAGTAGTAGTAGTAGTAGTAGTAGTAGTAGTAGTAGTAGTAGTAGTAGTAGTATTCCTATTATCATCCTAATAAAGATGAATATAATGAGGATTATTACTACCAAAGCTTCCATATCTATTTCTAAAGGAAAATGCTGCAAGCATAAAGGCCCCAATGGAAAAGAAATCATTGAGGAATACAAATGCAAAATTAAAGGATAAACTGAGAAAAATTAATATATTTATTGGAAAACTAACAATGTTAAATAGATAAGGAACATATATACTATGAAACACATTGATAATGTCATTTTACTCATTAAAAAAAAAAATTTCCCACTAGCAATGAACTTTAATTGATAATGAATCTTGGGATTTCATTATATCTAACTTAAAGAAAAATCTAATTATGTGCTTGCAACTCTTTATTAATTTCAAGCCAGATTTTATTTCAGTTTTCACTAGTGACATTAGATGCATAACGACACTTCAAATAAAACAATAAAAAGTTTTCATGATAATTAGACTGCACCTTGCAATTCTATTGCTTGTATATAAATTTACACGCAAACAAATACACACACATACACACACACACACATATATATATATATATATATATATATATATATATATATATGGGTGTGTGTATGTGTATATATATATATATATATATATATATATATATGTCTATATAGACATATATATATATATATATATATATATGTGTGTGTGTGTGTGTGTGTGTGTGTATGTGTGAGTGTGTGTATGCGTGGTTGTATAAATGCGTCATATGTATGGCATTTATAAACTATAAGAAAGAATTTCATTCAGTCAAAACATCAGCAATAGTGGAAGCCCTTCAAAGACAAGGGATGGATTAATATTATATTAGAACACTTAAAAATATCGATACAGGAAGTACAGCAATTATAAATCTACATAAAGTAATTAGACAGAAAGACCCAATCTGTCCTAAATTATTCACAGTATGATTTAGATTGGGAAAATGTAAAAATCAATATTGGAAGTGAATACCTTAACAATTTAAGGTTCGCAGGTGACACAGCCTAATTTAGTGAATTATGGGAATAATTGTAAAATGAATATGAGTAAAACTAACATAATGTTCCATGAAAATACTGGGAAACAACATACAATGGTTATGGACCAGCCTCTAGAGATTGTTAATCAATATACGGACTTATGTTACCCCAGGACATGAGACCAAAAAGAAAGATAATCATGGGGAGATGAATTTTGGGTAAAATAATAATTTTATGAAATGTAAAATAAAATTATCTCTAGAGAAAAGTATTAATTCAGATGGTCCTACCAATATTAGCTTATGCATCGAAAACTTGAAGCCTAACTAAGGCCTTTGAACATAAGCTATTTATAACTCCGTGAGCTATGGAAAGAATGATTATAGGAATGACAGCAAAAAAAAAAGACAAAGTGCCATAAGGATATGAGATCAAGATAAAGTAGACGATATTCTAACAACAGGTAAGAAAAAGAATTGGACATGGGCAGGACATATAAGGAAAACGGCAGATAATAGATGGGCATTAAGAATAACCAAATGGGTCCTGGAGATTGAAAAAAAAAAAAAAAAAAAAAAAACAGGGAAAGGTAGAGATGACGATGGATTGACGAACTCGGAAAATTTACTGGTATAGACTGCCATAGTTACACCATCAACAGAAACGAGTGGAACGACATGTGTGAGGCTTTTGTGTAGATAGTGGACTAGTTGCGGCTGCTGATGATTATATACGGTATATATATATATATATATATATATATATATATATATATATATATATATATATATATATGTATATACTGTATACATATATATATATATATATATATATATATATATATATATATATATATATATATGTGTGTGTGTATGTGTAGATATATATGATTATAAATATATACTATATATATATATATATATATATAGATATATATATATATATATATATATATATATATATATATATATAAGTATTTACAGTATATAAATACACACACATATATATATACATATATATATATATATATATATATATGTATACATACAGTATACACATCTCTCTCTCTCTCTCTCTCTCTCTCTCTCTCTCTCTCTCTCTCTCTCTCTCTCTCTCTCTCTTCATATATATATATATATATATATATATATATATATATATATATATATATATATATGTATATATACATATATATATGCATATATATAATATATATATGTTTGTGTATATATATATATATATATATATTTATATATATACATATACATATATATATATATATATATATATATATATATATATATATATATATTTATTTATATATATGCATGTGTATGTATAAATAGTATGTATATATATTCTTCTTTTACGCATATGCATCTAATATCAATAATTCTAATTAAATGTCTCATTTACTAACATCTTATTTGTGTGATCTTGTAAAAGGATTAACGTCATCAGTAAAACATTTTTTTACTTTCTCGATTAAACATTATCAGATGTTATATAAATTTAATTATTATTCTGCGCATTTCTTTCAGTAGAAATCATTTTAAATTGCGCGCCAATGGCACTTAGTTCGTTTGCACTGTAGCAGCAGTGGCTTAGGTTGTAACTTTTCATGTAGTACCATAGAGCGATGTGGACTGATAGTTTGCGATATTGTTTTAATTGTCAATTGAAATCGTGATGGTTATCGATTGCAGTAAATTAGTAGCTTACTTAATGTATTATAATTTAGTCAAAGAAATATCCATTACTCCATATCGTGATAGACTGAAAAATAAAACCACTTTATTCATCTAGACACCGTTGAGCATACACTGCTCGTAAAACCAGAGCCACTAAAAAGACGCAGCAGACAATCGAACATCAACATGCGTCGTGTTAGTTTCCGCTAGACGTGAAAAATGCAAAGAGCCACACCCGTTAATGTCTAAGAGAACATAACATTTATATTACGTTAGATTTCAACTAAAAAGAGGAAAAAATTCTCGCCACCCACCTGAGAAGCTCGAACTTGGCGAGTCTCGAAGCGTATTTTGAGGCGGCGTCAAGCGACTCCTGAGACACAACCATGATCAGCTGGGGACTGGCGTCCGATATCAGCCGACTGGCTGGATACGTGAGACTGCGCGGAACACGCCATTTGTGTCCCATCCCCCTACCACCGTAAGCTGCCCTCCGACACGACCCCCACAACTCCGTTACCCTTACTCTAAACCAAACCCATTTTTCCTTCTTTTTCCCCCATCACTCGCTTTCTCTTCTCTCCGTATATAGCATGAAGGCCCACTCTTCCTCTCGATCTTACCCTTATTCCTCTTCTCTTTAGAATAATTAGTCTTGGTCATTCTCATCATAGTTGGAAACAATCAAACTCTGTTTTACAGTGGCTTATATGGGAAACACGAGACAAAGGCCGGTGACAAAAAAAAAATACGATTATGCTACAGATTGCCTTTCTCTCTTTTCATAGAACAATTTGGCAAATGATAACAATCCGTGATGGAAAAGTTTAGTAAAGAAAACTAAAGATAGCCCCTGGCTCCTTATTCTTATTCTTATTTGTGATTTTCTTTTTTGCTATTATTAGTGATGAAGAGTAATTTTATTGATATATGTCATCAAAGGAAAAAATTCCTTTGGGGAAAAAGTGAAATATAAACAGGAAAAAAGATGAAAGTACCTAATACAAAATAGCAAAATAATTTTAGTAAGAAAAATAGCTGTAATAAATGTTCAAAGGTCGTCCATGAACGGCAAAGGCAAGGAATGGGAAAATGTCCTTAGAGGCTGATCATATATTATGATCAATATCCAAGTTCCCTCTCCATCCAGGTAGGACCAGGTAGGACCAGTCAAAGGATACTGATGACTCAACAGGCAGACCTTTAGGCTCACCAAAGCCAATATCCTTTGCTCACAGGGATGGTGATGTTGCCGCGAGACTCAAACTCTCATTTAACAGATTGATGGGTAAATTAACAAAGGTAAAAATTGGATAAGAAAAAACGGGATTTCAAAATCAATGCTTTTAAAGGACAGAGAGCGACAGGGAGAGAGAGAGAGAGAGAGAGAGAGAGAGAGAGAGAGAGAGAGAGAGAGAGAGAGATTAGTAGTAGTAGTTGTAGTAATAGTAGTAGTTCTTGTTGTTGTTAAAGTAGTAGCAGTTGGGGATCGATAATACATTAGAAAACGAAGTCAACTTTTAATATTGATAATTTACGTTGTGAAATCCGTTTTGATACTTAATTTTCCTGAAATTTATGACAGGTAGAAAAACTACTATATTCCAGTAAAAACATACAGAAACTGATAACAGACTAAATGGAAATAAAAAACAGAGGTCATGGAAAGTTACTTTAAACTATTCTTTGACTAAACCCAATCTATCTGCTTTCGTGGCGGTCTTTTAAAACTACAGTGGAACTCAATAGTTACCAATCAGTTTGCTTGAAACATCAAATTACCCAATTAATCATTATGGGTACATTTTACACATGAGTGTACACACATAAAAAAAACATGTATGTTACATACCGACAAGAACTAAAAGTCCTTTAACATATATCTTGAATCTGATTTTCATTTGTTTTTTCTTTCAGAATATAAACATGTAAATCAGCAAATTACGCCACAAAACATGTTATGACCAGCATGATAACTAGATTCAACAGGCCGTGAATTAATTTTGTCAACATATTTGAGTGTCTGTTGATCAACATCAAATCTAAAGCAACAAAAACAACAATAATTATAATGATGATATTTCGTATTTTGAATTTACAATGAACTGATCATCTATATAAACATAATAGGAATGAAGTTCTTACTTATTTTGACTTAGTATTAAAAGGAAATTTTACCTTTACAGTATATTTCTTAAATATAATCCTTATTAATGACATAGAGGTAGGTCTTCGAAATCTAAATTTAAGCCGAAGAGTATCTAAGTAAATAGTAATAATTAGAGTTGATAAAAATTTTTTAGCATATACGTTATACACGCCAATTATCTTTTTTCTTTCTGTTACTTGATATTCCATTCTACAATATTTGTAAAGAAGAAGAAAAAAAAAACATTCTACGTTCATGCTTTGAACATATGAATCGCAAGACCTTATTTCCAGTACAGTTTTGGAATGAAAAGCAATAATCATCCGTGGATTTTTGTGCATAGTCATTGAAGACTTTCATGGATACAACGAGAAGAAAAGAATGGCTCCAACTCCAGATTTTTCGTTGGCCAAGGTAAAAAATCAATAGTTTAAACTACTTCTCACAGAAAAGTTAACAAACTCATCAACGGAAAGTAACTGGAATAAGAATCTTCTGAAAACTGTAATGAATTTATCTGCATGACATATTTCAAATGATGTTACGATATACGTTTCATATGACTTGCCATTTTCAGTAAAATGAAAAAAGCTTTGGTATGACATCTATTCATAGTAGACTGGAAAAGTAACTTTTCACAGTCTCCTAAAAATTGAAAATTGCCGCATCAGTTCTGTAATGCACGATATGGGGGTGCAAGTTTCCTGATTAATTTCGTAAGTCATGTAATTGCTGGACATTTAACAGTCAATTACGCATCGTGAAAAACGATGAGGGTCACATAATACAGTAGTTAAGATTAATGACACCAGGTATGAGTAAGCAAGTACATTCTTTACAGTGCTATGCTTCCCAATATTCATAATAAAGAGTAAACCTAATGAATTAAGTAACCAGTATTTTTAACTTGTTTTTATACTCAATAAATGTCAATTCATTTATTGACTTCTACAGACCTTTTACTGCTCATAAGATCGAAAGGAAAATATTTGAACCTAGAAATCAAATCATATATACCATTAACGCAAAACGATATACAAAATAAAAATCTTCATGATGCAGTGTGTTATCATAAAATTCCGTTTTGGATGACATCGAATCTGCATATAATGGCTATATTTAGATAAATTAATATGAAATCAAAACTTATACGATTTCTTTTTAATAATATTCTGTTTTTCATCAAAGCTCCAGTTCATGACGTATTTTATTTTCTTAGTATTACCTGAAATATCTATAAGATACTGTTAACAACTAACGCCCACTACTTCTTTGCTAATGTATTCAAAATAGTAAATTTTAAATATATATATATATATACATATATATATATATATATATATATATATATATATATATATATAATATATATATATATATATATATATACATATATATATATATATGTGTGTGTGTGTGTGTGTGTGTGTGTGTGTGTGCCCTTTCTGAGTGGGGATACCTTAACGTGGCGAAAGGGTTTGCATATCGCCGTGATCAGCAGAGCTGTACTAGTCAGGGTTACCCATCCTGTATTGGTTTGCTGTGAGTAGTGAGTAATCAGACAAAAACCTTCTACTATTACTAATCCGCACTGGCCAGTGGGGTGATGAAAACTGGCCAAACTCCAAACATTGAATTGACATGTGAGAGACCTTTGTCCAGAGTGTACTAGAAACAGCTGCATTTGTTGCTGTTGTATATTATATGTATACATATATTTCTGAGACAAGGCTGTTTTTATATGTAGTCATCTCAAATGGTGTGATCGTGGCATGTGAACAATATTTTGTAAATTCCAAAGTATTTCCCAAATGATTTTCACACAGACGTGGTTTTTCGACGCTGCCATAAAAAAAAAAAAATCTTTTCTAAGATATTTTGATCGGTGGTCAATCAAATGCTTTTACATTTTCCATAACCAGAAAGCCTTATATCATGTATTTACATTTTGTCTAAGTTAAGCCAATTATATATAACCATCTGTATGTTACTCCATGCGCCCAAGGCTCCAAGGATGAGTAGGCCTAATATCCTTAAAGGATGTAACAAGAAAACTTTCTATGGTATTAAGTTAGAGAAATGAAAGTCGATGAATAACTTACCGCTTTTATCTATCACAAGGGTATTATTCATTCTTATTATCTATATATAACTGTACTGATATGTGTTAATAAAGAATAACCCTACAAATGGATATAATACTAGAATCAATATCCTATTGTAAGAATATATTTGATCTTATTTGCTCATATATCCGAGGGAATGCATAACAGAAGCAAACAACATAATGGTGCTGTCAGAAGAGTTTTAACAAATACTGTGTGGGCATTTAAGGACTTATCACGTGATTTAAAGTTTAGTGTGCAAAGCCAGTCATAGTAATCGAAGTTCATAATATTACCTAGAGAAATGTCCAGATTCTACGTCAATTTCCTGTACAAAATATGAAATGTTACTAATAGTGGTGGTCTGTTTCCCATCAACCCAGTACTATATTCCCCCTTACCTAGTATCCTATTAATTTCTCTATGCCGATTTACTCGAGGCTATTTCATTTTTCTTATCCAAGGACCCACATATCTTGTATCAATTCGATGCAACTGTGATTTCTCCTTGACCTGAGCCCTATGATGTCAATGGAAAGACAAAGGACTTGTTTCAATCTATTTAGAAATTCTTCTTTCACAGGCTTCATGTCTACTCTTATATCTAGACCCATCATATGCTTACTCTAATGAATTTTATACACACACACACACACACACACACACACAATGGCTTGTACATTTACACACACATATGCATACATACACATCCACCCACACACACACACAAAGACATATATATATATATATATATATATATATATATATGTATATATCTTTATACATACAGTATATATATGGATACATACATATACACACATATATATATACATATATATATATATATATATATATATATGTGTGTGTGTGTGTGTGTGTGTGTGTGTGATAAACCATAAGTAAGAATCAATACTAAGTAATGAGTGAGTCCTTATTGGTTTCGTCTCAATGATATCATAAAGAGTATATCATTGAGATGAAATTATCAGGATTCGTTCAGTATTTTCCCTTTCATTTATGGTTAATTACACACACACACATACACAAACACACATACACACACACACACACACACATATATATATATATATATATATATATATATATATATATACACTTGTACATATATACACACACACTTATATATATATATATATATATATATATATATATATATATATATATATATATATATTTATACATATATATGTATATACATACATATATATAAATATATATATGCATTATATATATATATATATATATATATATATATTTACATATATATATATATATATATATATATATATATGCGTGTGTGTGCGTAGCTATGTCATATATACTAAGTCCAGATTGTGATCAAATTTCATAAAATCCACTGAAATATAGTCTTTGTTCTTTCTGAGAGAGACCTGGAATAATGTTAGCCAATCAATTTGCCTGAAAATAGGGACCAACCTGTAACTTGTAAGAAATTAATATTTTGGTTGTTCTACATTTGGGACATGATATGATTATTACAAGAAAAATGTACGCATTGCAACCCTTTTCGAAATTGCAGTCAAACTGACCCATCTTCACGGCACTTCCTCAGATAATGATCATCGTATTTATACGCGTTTTAATATGTCAGTAACTAACAGTGAAAAAATATTTTCGCTTTAAATACTGAAGGCTAACGCCTATCATCTCCTGATCAGATTGCGATTATTCAGAAATATATATTTTTTTCAGATTTTGTATTTCCCCACGTTTTATCTTCTTTAACCTAAGAAATTACACAGTTTTTCTAATCATAAAATTCTGGGTTCTTATGCAATACCTTTTTGAAAGTATCATGTGTAACACCAATCACTAATATGCGTCAAGGAATCTCGCAAGTAACGATAAAAATTAGGCTCAGAAAGAAAAAAAAAAAAAAAAAAAAAAAAAAACATTGGCTAAACTTTAAGGTTTTGAAAAGTTCGACCAGTACACCCTATGTTCATAAAGTAATCATGGGAAAATTATCCTAAGCCACTATCAATTATATTAAAGAGGTCATTAAACCAAACCCCATTGCGACTTCAAGTTTTAATAAAGAAGCTTAACCGGTACGATTTTGACTTTCATTTTATGAATGGAAAGGACTTTCTGTTAGCGAACACCTTAAGTAGAGTATATCCTCTCACCCTCTATTAGACTTAAATGAAGATGTAAATACATTAATAAAATTCTCTGCCCCCTGAGTACACGACACACGACATAAAGAAAGAGACATCTCAATATAAAGATCTGGAGGATCTGCTAAGTGTCATAATTAACGGGTGGTCAGAAACCAAGGAGGACCTATCAGAAAATGTGAGGTTCTATTTTGTGCTTAGGGAAACCCTTTAACACGAAGATGGAATTATCCTTTAAAGGACAAGGCTATTAATGACGTTATCTCTGAGGGACAGTATGAAACACAAGCTTCATGCTGCCCATTTCTGGTATGATAGTATGATTCAGCGGGTAGTGGGTGCTATATTTTGGCCAGAAATGGCCAAAGAAATTAAGCAACTCGTAGAAGTTTGTGAGGTTTGTCAAAAAATTTATGCTATGTAATCAATAGGTAAAGCTTCAGAAAATAGGACCAAGTAATGAACCATGGTAAACTATTACCGTAGATTTATATTTTACCTATATGGCAAACTTCATTCAGCCTTCGTATATAATTGCAGTTGTTTCATTAAACCGGGGGTTCTTAACAGTGGGGGTATCAGATCAAAATGCTGGAGGTATGGGACTTTATCTCTAGGTAGTGGTACTTATTTCATTTACTGTATTAATTCTTACTTGGGTAAAATATTAGATTAGGCGCCTTCTGTATATCACCGTTAGCCCTAACAATCTGAAACACTGATGGAGCTCCTACCATGATTGACAAAATATATGGATTCGTTGCTATGGTCAAGGAGAAAGCTCCACATGGGCTCACCACATACTATTTTCAACATTCCCAAGCAATGGTATCCAAAACATTGCCAAAGAAACTTGAAGAAGTGACGGGAATAGTTGTGCAAACAGCCAACTTTATTCATGGACGTGCATTGAATCATCAGCTGTTTAAAAAATTATGTGATAAGATTGGCGCAGAACACAACGTATTACTGTACCACACAGAAATACGTTGGCCTAGTCACGGCAAGTGTGGTGGAACTTCAGGATGATATTCTCGAATTTCTCAATCATCAACAATCTCCTCTAGCAAATCATTTTGAAGATGAATATTTCATTGTTAACCTAGGATATTTGGCTGATATTTTCAGTATTCTCGTTGATTTGACTATATCACTGCAGGGAATGGATGTGGACATTATTCAAGCCAGGGGAAATGTTTTAGCAGATTGGGAGATAACGAATCAGCAAATGATGATTTCATTGACTTCAAAAAGAACCCCCCCCCAAAAAAAAAGCGCGGATTACGAAGGGGCTGGGATGGATGTCAAGCAGTTTTGGTGTGAACTAAGGTATATCATTTTAGGAGGATATCTTCGACCCGGGATTCCAGGATAAAATTTCATCTAATCCCGGGATCCCGGAATTTCCAGGCATGAAAATTGCCTTTAGGAATCTTTTTTGTTAATGCTACTCTGGCTTTTAACTATATAACCATTGTTCTCAAGTATAGGGTAGTGCCATAGCCAGTGCACCAAGGTATTCCATTACCCTATTACTCGAGCTATCTGCATGAGATGATAAGAGTACACTCATGTACACTTTACTATTTTTCTCTCTTTAATTTTTTCATATCTAGCTTTTCACCACATAAAGCCTTAGGGTTTGATGTCTGATGACTTTTCAGTTAGAGTGATAGTTTGTCATTTAATAATTGATGTTAATATGGAATTGTTAATACATATTATCAATGAAAGTAGCTCACAATGTACAGTAAAATGTAAATATTCTTTATAAATGCTGATGTTTATAGTCAGAGTGTTTTACTTAAGGCAACTCATTCTTGAAACAGTCATAAATGGTCGGTGAAATATATGTACAATTTTAGTATAACGCCGTATACTAGTATGTAACATGCTTACTAGTATTTTCTTTTATTACTAATTACTGAAATATTGATAATAATAAAAAAATTAGTACATTCAATTATATGTTATTCTGATTTTGCAAAACTAAAATTAATGTTTTTTTGCAGTTGATAATATAACAAAATGAGAAACATAATTTCATATCAGTAAAAGTAAAATTATGTAGGCAACATTTAATGCAACATTTGTAATGATTTTCAACTTAGTAATTCTGGGACAATAAGAAAAATCCTGGGATTGTTTAACCCTCGGAAAATTGCCGAGATCCCGGGAGAGAAATCCTAGTGTAAACAAATCTCAGCTTATCTAAGCTTGGCAAATAGGTCAATGAATGTTTTGGTTTCCTTCACAACTACATATCTCTGTGGAACAGGATTCTCTGCATCGATAAATCTGAAATCAAAGGGTAAAAAACAACTTGATGTGTCAGGTGAAATGCGAGTAGCTTTTTCAGTAACTGTGCCACAATTCTATGCTTTGATTGCATAAAAAAAAAATTCAATAGATTAGCAAAAGTCCCTTTTACGTAGTTAAGATACTGAAAACTTGCTGATTTAAGTTTTCTTTCTTTTGTGTTATAGAACTGAACTATATGAAATAAAGTTGCTGATCTATAATTTGAAAAAAATGAATCAAAGTTATATTCTGAAATAGATGTAGGTGTTTATATATATGCCATTTCTCCTTTTTTATTTTGTTTTCAGTAAACAAATATGATAAAGTTATCAATGCTTATGATTTTATTTCATCTTCTATTCCTAGCTATCCTTATCTAAAGTACTGTGCAGTAAAATCAAGTTATTGACATATTCGGATGACATATTGGCAAATAATAGAATTGGTGATAATTATTTCGACAGTCAAGTAAAGGGGGTAGGGGAAGGTATAGGACCATATTGGGCAATCCATTGGTGGTCTTGAATCGTCAAAAGGTTAAGAACCCTTGCACTAAACTTTAATACATAATTATGACAGCAGAAATCCAGTCGTTGGTTTACTTAAAAAGATGTGTGCACGATACGGCATACCAACAGTCATAATATCCGACGGCTGCCACCAGTTCACTTCGAGCTACTTTCAAGAGTTTACTAAAGATTGGAAGATACAACACAACATATCTTCTCCGAGACACGTCCAAGGTAATGCAATAGCAGAATCTGCGTTAAAGGTTATAAGAATATTCTAAGAAAAATATTAAGTGATGGTAGAGATCAATATTTAGCAATACTGAAATCTAGAAAAAACATGCCAAAATTCAATTCTCAGCCCTGCTCAATTAATATTAGGGAGACAATTGCGGTCCATAATATCCTCGAAAATAAAAAAAGTAGAAAAACGTCAGGCCACACTTTACTGTTACTACAACAAGACGTTAAGAGATCTTTCCCCTCTATATACAGGACAAAGAGTTTACTACTAAAATCTCCCCAAAACCTGCTGGAAAAAAAAGGAATGATAGTGAACGTTTGTATATTGGTCCCAATTGTTGAAACCTGAATAGTGGAGCCACTAATAGAAAAAATAGAAGCACAAAAAGAAGTTTCTTCAAGAAAAATTTCAAACAAAACCCACACTAAGACGATCATCTCGTCTGGATCATCTTTTTAATACTACGGTCATTAATTAAAACTGTTTATTAGTAACTAGTATAAGTAGAAAGTTTTGAGCCATCCTCTTTTACCTCCATAATTTTTCAATAAACAGAAATCTGTGATTATTTCATGTTTTGTATATAATGGATTTCACCAGAGACTTTATTCTAATGTATTTTTTCTATTGTCTACATAAAGATTGCCTGTTTCTTTAGAGCAATTAAATAAGAAAGAAAAAAAGATGTCAACGAAATGTCTACCAGTTACTATATATATATATATATATATATATATATATATATATATATATATATATATATATATATACACAGTATATATATATATATATATATATATATATATATATACATATATATATATGTATATATATGTGTATATATATATTTATATATATATATGTGTATATATACATATATTATATATATATATATATATATATATATATATATATATATAATATATATATATATATATATATATATATATATATATATATATATATATATATATATATATTGTTTTACATTGTTTACGCGGCAGTTGAACATTGATGTAATAGGCAAGGGCTTCCCCTTATTATTAATCTAGCCTGACAATACTTTATTACTTCTTGGAACTGACTGAATTGTCAACAAAAAGGGTTCATCGAATGATACAATGGGAATAACTCTGAGGACTTGGTATGATCAGAATGGAATCAAAGGTTGAGTATAAGCATCACACATTTGATGCATTCAGGTAAATCATTTGGCGAAACAATATTGACGATTTCTTTGGATGACTATCATTGTGCATACATCAAATAGCACCAGGCCTACTTGGCCTCTGTTTGGCGAATAACAGTAATGTTTTCCCTAAAATGTTAAGGTTGTATGTTGGATCCTCTCCTCTGTTGATACAGAAAGCATTGTTATTATTATTATTATTATTATTATTATTATTATTGTTGTTGTTGTTGTTGTTGTTGTTATTAATATTATTATTACTTTCTCAGCTACAACTCTAGTTGGAAAAGAAGCAGGCTATAAGCACAGGGGCTCCAGCAGGGAAAATTGCCCAGTGAGGAAAGGAAACAAGGAAAAATAATATATTTTAAGAACAGTAATATTAGAATATATATCTCTTATGTAAACTATAAAAACTTTAATAAAACAAAAAGAAGAGAAAAAAGATAGAATAGTGCCCGAGTGTACCCTCAAGTAAGAGAACTCTAACCCAAGGCAGTGAAAAGCCATGGTACAGAGGCTATGGCACTACTCAAGACCGGATAACAATGGTTTGATTTTGGAGTGTCCTCATAGAAGAGCCGCTGACCATAGCTAAAGAGTGTCTTCTACTCTTACCTAGAGGAAAGTGGCCACTGAAAAATGATAGTGCAGTAATATGTAAAGAATAGACCAGACTATTAGATGTATGTGTAGGAAAAGGGAAAATGAACCGTAACCAGAGAGAAGAATCCAATGAGGTACTAAGTGGCCAGTCAAAGGATCCCATAATTCTCTAGCGGTAGTATCTCAACGGGTGGCTAGTGCCCATATCAAAAGTGTTTATTTGTCCTGTATTATTATTATTATTATTATTATTATTATTATTATTGATTGCTAAGCTAAAACTAGCTGGAAAATCAGGATGCTATAAGCCCCACGGCTCCAACAGGAAAAATAGCACAGCGAGGAAAGAAAATAGGGAAATAAACAACAAGACAAGTTTAAGAACAATAACAACATTAGAGTAAATCTATCATATATAAACTAAAAAATTCAAAATAACAAGAGGAAGAGATATAAGGTAGAATAGGGTGCCCGAATGTACTCTCCAGCAAGAGATTTCTAACCCAAGACAGTGGAAGACCATGGTACAGCGGCTATGGCAATACCCAAGACTAGAGAACAATGATTTGATTTTGGAGTGTCCCTCTCCTAGAAGAGCTGCTTACCATAGCGAAAGAGTCTCTTCTACCTTTACCAGGAGGGAAGTAGCCACTGAACAATTACAGCGCAGTAGCTAACCTCCAGAGAGAAGAAGAACTATTTGGTAATTTCAGGGTTGTCAAGTGTATGAGAAAAGAGCAGAATGTGTGAAAAATAGGCCAGGCTATTCTGTGTATGTGTCGATAAAGATGAAATAATCCGTAACTAGAGAGAAGAATCCAATGTAGCACTGGCTGGCCAGTCAAAGGGCTCAATAACTCTCTAGCGGATGTATCTCAACGGGTGGCCATTGCTTTGGCCAACCTACTACGGTAATTGAAACTGTTTCTTCTAAATTTATGTAAAAGTTCACTATTCCCTCACAAGCTAGAATTATCTACGATTTTTGTGATATAATGAAATAATTGATAAAAGAATGTTTGATATTCTGCTGCCGTGACTTATGTTTGATGATTACGGTGAATGAAGCCATTAACTCATTAAATAGATATTTACGAGTATTTGTTTCCCAATTCATATTGGATGCTCCAAGTCTTTCATTTGGTTCTTGATCGTAACTGTAACAATGTTAACTATTCAATCATGATCTCGACCTTGTACGAAAATCATTACTTTTATTTTTATCAACTGCATTGTGGCCATTCGCAGAATCATATCAATTCATATCGATCAACACCTTTTTCAAGGTTATGAATTAAGTTCAGTATTATACATTCTCAAAATCTTGATAATGATATTTTAAAAGTAATGGAAATCGTTATGTATGCTAACAAAACATCAAGATTTGTCGTTTATAACTTTTTCCTTCTATATAACAGATCAAAGAAAATAAGAGGAGAAAAGTAGTATATAGATTTATTTCATGGGTTAATCTAAAGATGGGTTATTCATATCAACGACCTGTTGATTAAACGAATGTCATTAAGATTTTTTTTAAATGATAACTGACAGGCTTCAAATGATTAAACATTTCCTGAGGCCTGGATTTATGAGGTTGGAATTATGCTCAAAGAAATATGTGTAGAAAACTCAAACGAAGATACCTAATGAATGTTGAAGATAACGCAAGAAGGATAACTGTTTCCTTAAACAAAATTTCCTACCAGTATGGATAATCTATGTGAATTTACAATAATTCTACGTTAGAGGCTGCGAAAACTAGAGTATAGAGAAATGCATATTAAAAACTTCACATGAATGAAAGAGAAAATTTCAATTATCTAGGAATACCTAACATGAATTGGTTTTCAGGGAATCGCTTTGGCGAAGTACGCAGCCAATAAACTCGTCAGCAGCACTCATTACGATGGCAGAACACATTAAGACTATGAAAATGGGAAAAATAACGATAATACACGTACATAAAGAGAGAGAGAGAGAGAGAGAGAGAGAGAGAGAGAGAGAGAGAGATTACGAGCGAGTCACTGACGTCATATTAGCCCTTGCATAGAGAGGAGGAAAGGCAGCATGAACAAACAAAAGTCCGCATCTTTTATCTCCTTTACATGTTAGCGAAAGGAATTTTGGGGGAGTTGCGTGCAAAGGTAATTCTGGTGAATATAGTCCATCCCCTGAACAAACTCGCATCTCGCTCTGTGTGCCATTCTCGAAATAGAAGGGAGAAGAAGAAGAAGAAGAAGAAGAAGAATCAGGTTTCCGTTTTTATGCTTTGTTTTTCTCCTGGTGACCCTAAATCTAATCTCTCTCTCTCTCTCTTTCTCTCTCTCCTTTTTTTCTCCTTTCCTCCCGGTGACCGCAACAATCTCTCTCTCTCTCTCTCTCTCTCTCTCTCTCTCTCTCTCTCTCTTCTACCGGTAACTGCAACAATCTCTCTCATTTTTTCTTTTCTACCGGTAACCGTAGTAATCTCTCTCTCTCTCTCTCTCTCTCTCTCTCTCTCTTCTTTTCTACCGGTAACTGCAACAATCTCTCTCTCTCTCTCTCTCTCTCTCTCTCTCTCTCTTTGCTTTTCTGCCGGTAACTGCAACAATCTCTCTCTCTCTCTCTCTCTCTCTCTCTCTCTCTCTCATTTTTTTCTTTTCTACCGATGACCGTAGTAATGTCTCTCTCTCTCTCTCTCTCTCTCTCTCTCTCTCTCTCTCTTTTTTTACTTTTTTCTCTCAGGAACTGCAAAAAATTTTCTCTCTCTCTCTCTCTCTCTCTCTCTCTCTCTCTCTCTCTCTCCTTTGATTCTTTTTTCTCCCGGTGACCGCAAATCTCTCTCTCTCTCTCTCTCTCTCTCTCTCTCTCTCTCTCTCTTGTATATTCCAGGTGACCCCCACCAATATTTCTCTCTATCTTTGGATGATTCAGATAGAGGTAAAACCTGTAAATCAGGTAAACTAGCAAAGCCAGAGAGAGAGAAAAAAATCTAGAAAATTCCTTTAGAATGGTACAATTCAATGCTCAGCTAGAAACAAAATGGAAAACTTCAGGGCAAGATAGCTAGTGAGATACTAGACGTCAGAGGTATTACCGAGACCTGGATTCAAGGAGAAAAACCAAAGGATTTTATAGGAAAATACGAAATCCTAGTGTACAAGGCTTTCAAGAGGGGTCGCCTTGCCAATAAAGGTGTAGAGGTAATGCTCTATGTTAAAAATACATAAACCAAGTGGGAATTAAATCACAAACCAAATATGAAGTGACAGATGGAAATATTAACACCATAGAAAAGTACATGTCCATACTATGAATATACAGACCACCACATCAATCGCAAGAAGAGGACGAAGTGAACAATAAGCTTGCTGTTTTAGAGGGAGACTTTAATACAACAGTTTACTGGAAAACATAGAGGGACCAAGGTTACTAGAATTTGTCTATAAAGAATTCATACATCAATGGGTCAACAAGAAAATAGGGAAAACAGCATACTATATATTGTGCTAACCACAGAAAAAAACTTGGTATCCAATGTCTCGGTAGGAGAAAATATTGACAAAAGTAACCATAGAATAGTTAGGTCTCAGGTGAACAGTCCTCAGCTAAAAGAAAAGAAATTTATAAAGAAACTAGACTACAGACAAAGTAACTGGATACAACTGAAGGAATACACCAGGAACACAGGGAACACAGATACACAATGGGACTTCTTTGTAGAAATATATAAAGAAAAAAGGGCTAAATGTATACCGCATGCAAAGAAAATGTTACCAAATGGTTCAGAAGAAGAATAGCCAATGCAATAAGAAACAGAGACGGGAAAATACATCAATAGGATCACAGTCCCCAATTCAGTAAATTTCCGAACACAAAATGTTAGAAATGCAAGATCAATGAAGAAAAAGGAGTGGTTTCAGATAGTAAAGAAAAAAACAAATTATTATTATTTTTTTTTTGGGGGGGGGGGGGTAAAAGTTAGAAAATCAATTGGAATTAACATTAGCCTTTTGAGAGATTCAGAGAATAATAAATGATTTGGAAAAAGCCGAACTGACGAATACATATTTCACAACCGTATTCACTACGGAAGAATCAGCGATCCTCTCCGAGATAGCTATCAATTATGAAGGGCCGGAGCCACTAAATAAAATCACCTTTACAGTGGACGATGTCAAAAAGAAAATAAAGGACTCGAGGGACTCAGATGATATTCGTCCAAGAGAGATTATAGAGATAACCCCAAACTTTTACAGAATTTTCGGAAAGACAGCCAACAAATAAAAAGGGACCACAGGGATGGAAACAAGGCAATGTGCCTCCTGTCTACAAGAAAGGATCAAAAGAATATGACAATTACAGCTCTGTGTGTCCAACTCCAGTGCCTTGATATTTTTTTAATCAATGGTAGTAGATTCAATAGTAGAACATATAAAGAAAAACAATCTTCTGATAGACAACCGAGATGGCTTTAGATAGAAGAGATCCTGTGACAAAACTGCTGAAATTTTTCCACATGTTTCGCATACATGACAAAATCAAGGTTGTGGTGCCGATGCAGTAACATCCCTGACTGGTGTACGCCCGACTGGGGTTCGAGTTCCTCTCAAACTCGTTATTTCCTTTAATCGCTGCAACCTCACCAACCTTGTGAGCTAGGGATGGGGAGTTTGTGGGAGCCTAGAGATCTATCTGCCGAGTCATCAGCAGCCATTGCCTGGCCCTCCTTGGTCCTAGCTTGGGTGGGGAGGTGACTTGGGCACTGATCATATGTATATATGGTCAGTCTCCAGGGCATCGTCCTGCTCGATGGCAATGTCACTGTCCCTTGCCTCAGCCATTCATGAGCAGCCTTTAAACCTTTAAACCTTTAAATAGACATCACATACCTAGACTTTCAAAAGGGTTTTGACAATGTCCCTAATGAAAAAAGAATGGTTAAATTAGAGCATTATTCATCATTAATGAGCCAGTTGAATGGATTGGCTGACAAACAGAAAAAAGAGAGTTTTAATCAATGGAGAAGCCTGAGAGTGGGCAGTTGTTACCAACAGAGCACTTCAAGGATCTGCCCATGGCACATTAATATTTCTGATTTACATTAACTTAATAGATTTGTCATTAAATAGTAGAATAGCCAAATTTGCCGACCATATTAAACTAGACATAAACGCTGCGAACTCAGAAGACGTAGAAGCCTTAAGAAAGGATGTAATTAAGTTGGAGAATGGTCCAGAAATTGGCAAATGCCTTTTAACTGCAACCCACAAACAGATTACTCAAAGTTAGGTAATGAAATAGAAAGTGCAGATAAGGAGAAAGATCTCGGTATCATTATTAGCAAAGATTTGAAGTTGACCTAACAGAGCATAAAAGTTGAAAATAAAGTACAAAAACTTATAGGTTACACAAAGAGACAAATTAAATACAGAAACAAAGACATTGTATTGCAGCGGTACACATCACTAGTAAGACCACACCTACAGCAAGGAGTCCAAATCTGGGCTCCAAATATTCAGAAGGATATAGATAGACTGGAAGTAGTACAGGCAAGAGCCACCAAACTAGTACCATTCAGACAATTTGGATATAGGTGGAAAATGGAACGTTTGAACTTATTTGATCTACAAACTCGACGACTAAGGGGACAGCTAAGAGAGGCATTCAAAATAAAAAAAAAAAAACAAGAAATACCAAATGTACAGGCTACAACAACCTCTTTACTCTTGGTACAAATCAGTACAGAGGTAACGGATACAAAAAAAGAATTGCAAAGGTATAACACCACTCAAATTCTCAATGTGGCATTTTCTTTACATACAAAATAGCAAATACATGGAACAGACTTCCAACGGATGTGGTGAGCAGTAACACGGTAAACGAATTCAACATTAAGCTTTGTAAGATCATAAACCGTCTCTAAACGTTTCAAGTAATTCACTCTGTCCAATAGCAAATTTAATGGAGTCTCCATGGATGGACTAAAATGTCTTTGAGACATCCAAAATCTTTGTACCTCTCTCTCTCTCTCTCTCTCTCTCTCTCTCTCTCTCTCTCTCTCTCTCTCTCTCTCTCTCTCTCTCTCTCTCTTGATTCCTTTCTTGCAGTGACCCTTGCAATCTGTCTCTCTATATCTCGCGCTCTCACAAATAATTTTCTTCTTTTCTAACCGTGTCAGCCCCCTTCTCTCTCTCTCTCTCTCTCTCTCTCCTCTCTCTCTCTCTCTCTCTCTCTCTCTCTCTCTCTCTCTCTCTCTGGTATGCTTCCTGAGAAATTCGTATGCGTAAATATTACAAGAATTTATATATAAAAAAATTCTATCATATTTCTTACATATAATGATTTCAAAACTGTATAAAATGAATTGAAATATTCGATATAACAACGATATAAACTGACTACAACAGGTTCAAGCTGCTGAGGAGAACTTTTTAAAATATATCAAGAGTGAAGTAACTCGATGCAACAGGTAGGACTTCATGTATAATGTGCATGTTATATCCCTATATACATAACCCTCATATATAAACATATGTGCCAGTATTGTAAAATAGACGATATATTTGCTCTTGTGCTTGCATTACAAAATCCAACAAAATTTGATCTAAGATTATCTAGATTTAGTCTTTATTTAGTAAAACTGGAAAGAAAACATTTTCTAGCCTTAAATCCTTACTCATCTTTGATGGCAAAAGACTAAGACGGCCGGCTTTTAATCTAGGTTCTGAATTACTTTGACAATGTGCCAGGGTGCCAAACCATTCAGATATTACGTAAAAGTCATATACAGGTATCACCGGGTTATAACTGTTCCATAACCTTTTTTTTCATTATTCCAATTGCTGCTGTTCCATTAGGAAAGTTACTAAGATATCTTGCTCAAGGAATTGAATACAGCATATCTTTGTTGTCGTCATATATAACATATGGTGTTATTAACTATAAGTGTTACATTTTCTGTTGATAATTGTCTTGCTTTATAATAACTTTCGTTATTTTGGTTGGTTATGTTAATGGGATAGATTATGATTTCCTCATTATGAACTATTTTCCTAGCGAAATTACTAACTATACTCCTGCCTTTTTTCATTCGCTAGTCATCTAGTTTTATAGCGTAGATGTGCAACAAATAAGTGAAACATTTATGTTTTATCTTGCATTTGTGAGTCAATAATGTCTGAGGCTTGGTGCATGTTCAAAGTAAATTAATTAAATAATGGCTTAAGTTTAAGTACGCACAAAAGACATAAAGATTACACGTTAAATATATCTACTAAGTTTTATGACACATTTTCAGACAGCCTCCTATCTTTGTTAGAGGAAATGTGTTCATTTGTCATATGTTTTGAAAAAAATAAAAGGAAAAAAATCAAAACAAACTCTCCCCAAAAATATTGTATGATACATATGGAGGAAGGAAATGGAACACATGACACATAGATGGAATTGTGACTACCTGTGTCATCACTGAAGGTCCTGTACCAGGTTTATGATCATCTCGTGATATCTTCCTGTCGCAGTATTCCATACTAAAAGTGTTATTGCTTCCGACCAGCTTACGTTTAACTTGGATAGGCATTGACTGTTTCAATGGCATCATCCATAAGATCGCTTCCTTTAAAGTCTGATTGGACTTGTTTTTAAGTATTTGTGTTAATTTATATAACCAAAAACATTTCTTTCAGTGTGTTTTTGTGTGAATGTACTTTACCTTGGTTGTTATTGTGTCTTCAAACGCCGTGTTCGACTGAATTTGTAGAAATGTGTTGATGGAGGAACAATTTGACTCAGTTGAGTGAAATGATTTTGAAGATGTAGAGTCAAATTCAATAGACTGTCAACACTTATCAACTATTATTGAACATTCCCTACATGGAGTGGCCGCCATGTTCAACGAGCGCTGGCAGACTTTTAAATCTAACTCCATGTTTTGGCTGTTTACCATTTCTATTTTGGCAAGATGACGTTCTGTCATGTAAGAGATGCTATGGACATAATTTCTACGAAGGGTGAAATTAAAATTAAAAGTATTTAAATTAATAGGGTAAATAATAAATATCAAGATTAGATAAATTTTATTCATTAGAAAAAAAAACCAAGGTATTGAAAATAAATCTATATCAGTAAGTCTTTTAAGGGGGATGAAAAATTTCACTGACTTAGTGCAAACGATTTCCACCGGAACATATTCTAAAGTTTTCGAAATCCTGATGTAATACTTATGATAGTTACAGTAATTGATGCAGGGTAATCCTCTGAAAATAAACATGACTATTACTTGCTTTTAACCACAATAGGATGAAGTAACTTCAAGCAGGAACATTGTGAGTAAATCAGCGAATTCGTACCAGAACATTTTTAATCAACGACATATTGCTAGTGAAAGCAACTGTTAATACTTGCCAAATAATCACCTCATCAAAAATCAAGATTTACACCTTTGTATTTAGTTCGGACGGACTAAGTTAGTATAGTCCGACTTCGTTTTTTTGCAGGTTCATTCGATGAGATTTCACTTTACTGGATGAGTTTTGCATCTCGAAGAGAATAGGAATTTAATTCAAGTGTCCCTGGGAGGTATGAATATGCGACCCGTTTAACAACAGACATCTGTTTAACAATGGTTTTTACTCCATCTTAATTTTTCCGTTACCCAAGCAACTACAATTAGACACTCATAAACATAAATAATTATAGAATAAACACTGGTACACTAAGTGCTTGGAGAAATTATAATGTTCATCTAACATTGACATCCACTCGGTAATTATACAAAACCTAATCATGGTTGCACATCGAAAAGTTGTGGTTATTGAGCAGAAGTAAAACGAATCAGAGCTTTAATGATGAATTTTTTTCTGCCCTTGTTAATTTATATAAGAAAACAGGGCAATCCACGAATAACAGATTTTACATACCATGTAATAAGATGCAAAGCAATTTGTTTCAAAATTGATTTGTTTGCTGATGCAGTCAATCTCTGCAGGAAGCAGATTATTCCATTGATGAGACATTTCGATTACTGGACAGTAGATCCTATCTTGAAGGAAGGAAATATTCTAATAGATTGTAGCTCCAAAATACTTAAATGATTTTACTTCATTAGTCCTTTCTCCTTACAATGATATTTCATCTTCCATTGCATACACCGTTCTCATCATCTCTGTCTTTCTTCTATTTATCTTCAGCCCAACCTCGTGTGATATTTCATGCATTCTAGAAGGCAAGCATTGCAAATCCTGTTGGATTCTGGCAATAAGGACAACATCATCAGCATACTCTAGGTCTGCTAAATTCCTATCACAAATCCAGTCCAATCCTTCTCCACCATATCCAGCTCTCCTACGCATTACAAAATCCATGAGGAGGATAAACAATATAGGTAACAACACATTCCTTTAGAGTACTTCGCTGTTCACTGGAAATTAATTTGATAAGACTTCTTTAGTATTAACTTTGCACTTGCTATGCTCATGAACAGACTTGATCAGATTTACATATTCAAGAGGAATTCCATTATAACGCAGGACTCTCCACAAAATTTGGCGGTGGACACAATCAAAGACTTTTCATAGTCCACAAATGCCATCAAAAGGGGATTTCTATATTATAAGCATTACTGTACATATCTCAAAATGAAAATTTGGTCAGTGCAACTTCTACCTTTCCTAAATCATGCTTGTTTATATCTCAGCTTTTCATCACTCTTTCTCTCCAGTCTCCTTATAATAAGTATACTATATATTTTCATAACAACCTATGTAAGTGTTATGCCTTGGTAATCATTGCAATTAGTCAGGTCTAGTCTTTTTTTTTTTTTTTTTTTGGTATCTTCACCAACACTCCTAATTCCCATTCATCAGGTTTTGTCTCTTCATGCCACATTCTAAAAAATGATCTTGGAAGTAGTGTGGGAGTCACTTCATTTTCGCCTAGTATTATCTCGGCAGTTATTCCATCGTGTCCACTGCTTTCCGTCTCTTTAGTTTCTTGAGGATAGCTTCGAATTCAAACACACTGAATTCATTCAAGGGCACATCAAGGTCTTCATCAGCTTCAGGTATAACAATAGAATTATTTCCTTCATATGTCCTATTCATAACCTCTCTAAAGTGTTCCATCTAACTTTGTCTTTCTTCATCTTCTGTTGTTAAAACAGAGCCATCTCTCTTTTTGATGGGTATATGCTTCTTCTTCTTTGCCCTAGTCGAGATTTCATTATAATTATTTGAGCAATTCTTACACCATAGCTACTTCCTGAATCCATAGCTTTGTCAGCCTTACTTGCTTTACACTCGAAATATCCACTCCAGTCATTCCTGATTATCCTTTTTATCTCACTATCAGTGCTGGAACACTTAGCATGCTTTACCTAGTAATTTTCATTACTTCCTCGAAAATTTTCAACAAACAATTTTTTTTTTTTTTTTTTTTTTTTTTTTTAATAGTACGCCAAGTATCATTTGATATCCATGGCTTTCTCCTTGTAACTGCGTGTCTCAAGACTTCACTAACAACTGATTTATATATATTCTTAATATCACGCCATTCTTCAATAAATGTCTGCTCTTCGTCTCTTAAAGTCTCTAAGACTGTATATCGATCCTACATTCAATTGCGAATGTTTCTCTATGCTCTTCCTTTAAAAGCTTAGTTGTATCAAACCTACTATGAGATTCAGGGCCTCTGTAACACGGTTTTTTCGCAATAATTTTTTTTCTATGAATTTCATAAACATAACGCTTATTCAGAAAGCACATTATATCTACACATAAATTTTGACTATATTCTGCATTACATAGGTTGAATAAATTTGGTACTTATAATGTAAAAGTGACGTTTTTTGAAGACGGGCCAACTTACTCAGAGAAAAGGTTTCTAACGCACTCGTTACGTAACCTATGACGGCATTTCTTCCCTCTTTCTCGATCGATGATTGGCTATACGTAACGAAGGCTATACCTCTGCCAACAATGACACAAAAGTTTAAATAAAAGCAAAGCAGTACACCTTTATGAACTCTGAAACCTCTCCACTGATAATTGTCATGATGAACAAACCAACAAAATATATTAATAAATACAAAAACAAATTACAGTCTACTTTATAGGTCACAATCAGATTGACAAGGTGTAGGGAATAGTTGATAATTTTCAAAAACGTAGTAGACAAGCTTGTTTTTATAACTGCTAAATCCAATGTCAAGCAATTTTTATCTATTGTCTATCTACCTACCTATTTACTGAAAAAAAAAAAAAAAACGGTACCGTATTTTGGCTTTAAACCTTCACCAATAATTATCGTCAGAATGATGACTTCATGAGGCTCCACCCACTTTGGCCTCGTTATAATTCAGGATAACACTGAAGGCTATCATGGGCATTGTTGGATTATAAAATTTGAATTCTGGCTATAAAAACTCAATTCTCGAGTAGTTGTAAGAAGTGCTAAATGATCTTCAAGGATCCCAGCAGTTGGCCTAAACGTTTAATTCATGTATACTACTGTTGCGGCACTACTGCTAAAGTAGTATTACTACGATAGCACAGATACCCCACCCACATTTATGTATCGTTCCGCCATTCATAAAGTCTTTGTCATGTTTTTTCACTGTACAATAAGCCTCAGAAATTAAGTTTAACATTAGATGATAGGTTATTTCTTTAAGCTGACAAATTATGGCAACTGGGTATGTTATTGCCGATGTTGAAGCTAAAGATAAAGTATGGTATCATTCCTTCACTGCATTATCATCTTTACTACTATTTGTTTGGCTACATGTAGTAATTATTTTAAAGGATAAATGAATTATGTTCACTTTACTTCTATAAATTCCCCTTAGATGTACAAATAAAACTCCTAAAACTATTCATGATTTAATTACAAAATGCAGTCATGCCCAAAACATAGCCAACACAGTCGTACGGCCTAAGAAGAAGAAAAAAAATTATATCGGATGATCCGTTGGTCTGATGGAGATTTTAGCACAAAAATCTTATTTTAACAAAAATAGTTATATAAAGACAGTTGACATACAATCTCTCTTTCTCTCTCTCTTGGTGGCATAGTGAATAGTTAATGGAAATGTTCAAAAGCCTGAATGACATTACAAGTATTATAATCATGTTACGCTAAATACAAATCAGACCATAAACATTGGATTTAAACTAGAAACTGAATAATTACTTATTCCGGCTATAATAAATATGGCCACGGGCTTTCTCTTGACTGTATAAAATTGCAAGTCGTAAGACAAATGCAGTTTTGCAACCACGGGGGCAATTCCAAATCCTGTTAGCCATTCTTGACTGTTATGGGTTTCAGAGCCGATGGAAGGTGAATGAGTATCTGGTGGATGGGCGGGACAAAATTTTGTCAAAAGGTGTTTACATTGCTTACGTAATGAATGTTTTCAACTCTTGGCTCGTTATCACTGGCCATGGCGTCGGCTAGTTCATTTTTACTCTATAAAAATGAAAACTATAGGGTTTAGGTTATTGATAATGCTGACAAAATTTGTGTGTGGCTGTAAAATATATATATGTCAACTTTCAGCTACATCCGATGCTTTGATAAGGAGCTAAGTCCAAAAAACCGTGTTAAAGAGGCCCTGAATCTCATGGTAGGTCTTCTATCTACGTTTGTGTTGGGTGCTTCCAGTTTTAATTTCAGTGTGGCAATGAGGAGCTGGTGATTACTTCCAATATCTGCACCTCTATAGCTTCTTACATTTCTCAGAGCCCTCCTTCTCGCCTTATTAATGGTAATGTGATCTATTTGATTTTTGTAATTGTCATAAGGTGAAGTCCATGTATACTTTTGGATACTCTTGTGTTTAAAAAGAGTACCTCCAATGACCAGATTGTTTGCTGAACAGAAACTTATGAAATGTGCTCCAATTTCATTTGCAAATTCACCAATCACAATTTTTATATCTCTCTGGGATCTCATCAATTATACTCTGCAGTTCTTCAGGGGAATTATTTGTTAGGCCATAGCAAGCTATAATACTCATATTGCACTACTTTGATTTGAACTTTGCTGGTAACAATCTACTATTTACAGCTCTCAGTTAATGTATTTTCTGCTCTTGGAGACATTTTCATTCCTACCTTTTCTCTTCCAACCCCATTTGATCTTCCTGAGTATATATACATATATATATATATATATATATATATATATATATATATATATATACATATATATATATATATATGTATATATATATATATATATATATATATATATATATACATATATATATATATATATATATATTTTTTTTTTGCCTTGGTCTAACATTATATATACTATATACATATATGCATACACACACACACACACATATATATATATATATATATATATATATATATATATATATACACACACATATATACATATAAAGGAACACACACACACACACACACACACACATATATATATATATATATATATATATATATATATATATTCTCATGAAGCTAGTCTTCATTGAGAGTAGAATATTTTATTCACATATTTTATTTGTGTTTTCAAAAGATGTATAGCCACTCACGTAAGATTAACTAACGTATGTAAATCACATAAGACTTTCCTCATTCATTTAGGAGTATTTTCATCTGGTTCCATACATGTAAATTTACATTATTTTAAAGAATTAGATTTTTAATTTATGTAGTTTTGTTATGAAGTCTTATGTAAACTTGTTGAAAGTTATGGTGTATGACAAACGCTAGGGATTGCATCATGTTTCCGCCTGGTTGGATGAAGCATGACGGTTCTAGACTGAGGTTTAATTTTTTTTTTTCCATATAGTTAGAGGAGGTGGGTGAAGTTAGCTGAGAGAGTTGCCTCACAAGCGACGATGACACCGTACTTCCATCAGGCCAAGTTCGCAACCTTACGCCGCTAGAGCCATGCCCCCACATGACGAGAATGATTTACTAGAAATTTGTGGAGTGAATTAAGTTAATATATAAGGGCCTAGCAATGCATATGAGAAAGAGAGATCTAGCCTAACCCTCAGAAGAGCTATCGTCCGCCAGTCCTCTCCATCACCTAATCAGCCATTACATATCTTCTCTCTAACGTGCATAGGGTTTTATCTCCAATGTCAATAGCGTTTGTTCAAACATTGGAATTTTTTGTGGTTTAAATTATAAGAAGTGCCGTGTATATGTGAGTACTAGTAAATTATAAAAATTAATTGGGTTTTGTGACTGGTCCTGCATAATCAGGTTAAATGAGAAGTTTATTTATTTCGCTTAACCGTTTGGTAACCTTGTGTGAGCCAAAGGACATATGAGTAACAGTTAAGTATGTGTAAGCATAAATTTGATTTATTTTCTATAGTGTTAAAGTGTCAATTTTTTTTCATTAGTTGTTAAAATTAAGTATTTTTATAAATTAATTTATAGTGAAACAAATGATTGTATAATTTTTTTGGAGTGTCCTTCTTTTTGTCTTAGTGTAACGTTTAGTTCAGATTTAATATTTCAAGTGATTTAATTTAGGTGTGCATGAAAGCTTGATGAAGGATATAGTGTAAAACAACGGAGAAGATACAAGGAGTAATGGGGTAAGAAGTCTCCACCAAGATTTGCAGAAGAATTACAGAGGTCCAGATTCATGGGATTGTAGCTGGGGATAGATAAGAGAATATGGCATATCATCTCTACATGCATACCTAAATAAAAGGGTGTAGTGAAGTGGAGAAGGAGTTCAGAGACAAATTAGAATATTCAAAAAAGTTCCAAGAAGTGAACTGTTATTATAATCTGGGAAAATGAACGCTTATGTAAGTGAGAGTTCTGATGGCTTAAAGTGAATACAAGGAAGAAGAGGTTTTGGAAGAAGAAACCAGGAAGGTGAAAGATTGTTAGAATTAGCAGAAGCTATGAGTTTGGTAGCTTTAAATGTAAAATATTAGAAAAGAAGAAGTAATTCTGAAACATATGAAAG